>NC_041388.1:82933102-82951965 GCF_002162155.2 Triticum dicoccoides
CCGCCACCTACCTCCCTCGCCGCGCCGCCCGCACTCCGCCAGACGCCGCCATCGCCGGCCACCGTCGTCCGGTGACAACCGCAAGTCCGGCCGGTAGCCGCCGCCCCGCCACTCACCGCCTCACCGCCGTCCGCCGCCTCCCGGCGCCGCCATCACCACCACCGGCTCCGGCCTCACCTCGCCCCGGTCTTCTTATTCCATTCCGGCGAGCCCGAGCGAACTCCGGCCAACCTCGTGCAACGCGCCAGATCTGGATCTGGATCTAGATCTCGGTTGACCTAATCTCACCCGAAACCCTAACTTTTTACGTTTTTCCTCATGCTATAACTCCTCATCCGTAGCTCCGTTTTTGGCATATAGCATATCAAAATGTTCGTCTCAGAGAGTAAATCATTTCATCTCATTGCATCATTTTCATTTGAGTTCATCTTGATGCCCGAAATGCTGTTAGAAGAGTGCTACTTGAGATAATTGTCAGATCTGCTGCTCCATTTAGATATTTGTCATTTTTGACATGATTATTGTGTGCATGATATGCCCATGAGCTCTACATATGTTTTGTTAAGGGTTTTACCATCTTTCCAGAGGTGCAACCCATGTATTTTTATGATGTGTGTGGTGACTAGCACAAGCTTGCAAAGTGAGGCACTTGGTAATGCCGATTTCAGGGACTTAGCATTTCCACTAAGTCCTTAAGCTGTTTATCTCATATGGCCATATGTTCATGTTGTTTCCTAGTGATCCGTGCCTCTTTTGAGGATGATCAGTAAGGATGTTTTGTTAATCTTGTAGTGCTCTATCCATCCATGTCTTTGTTTGCAATTATGGAGCACCCTATCTTGAGTCAGTCGAGCTCTACTTTTGTCATTTCGTGAATCTGGGCAGATTGTCTACTTGTTAGCAATTTTGCCAAGGATGTTGTAGTTGATCCGTGCATGCTATGGTATTGTTCTTACCATGTCTAGCTTGCATTTTGTGTATTCTTGATGGGTGTATGCTTAGATTGTCATGACATGCTATGTAGTGAGTGCATCGAGCTCGTAAACATGCCTACTTGATATCTGTTTTCAGCATGCTCCAGTTTTCACTAAGTCTGAGAACTGATTATGTTTTTGCCATGTTCACATGCTTGCAAATGTATTTTCTGATCCCTTTTGGCTCAAGGTCACTAAGGGACTTTTGTTAAGCTCTTTGAGTAGCTCCATGCCATGCTTTACTTTTCCATGTTCAGGTCCTGTAGCATATTGTTTTCATGCTCCAAAGAGTGTTATCTGATCTGAAATTTCAGACAAGTGTTAATTTCACCAAGTCTGAAATCTGTTTACCATATGCATTTTTGTCATGCTTGTTTGAACATGTTAATGGATGAATTGGCCGTAACTCAGTGCTAGACTTTTGTTAAGCATCTTGAATGCATACCTGCCATGTATTTTGTTGTCATGTTTAAGTGCTGTAGCATGTTCATCTCATTGCATTTAGATGGCTACTTGCTGTAAATCGCAGAATGTGGCCATATTTGAATCGCTTGCCATTTCCAAACCGTAACTCCGATTCCGGCGTTCTTTATATCGTTTTCAAGCAATTTCATCTCATCTTTCCAGTGGAACACTTGGATTTCCAAGTTGAGGCCAGGTTCATGCATCCCTTGTCAAATCTTGCATATGCTTCCCGCATCGCATTCCGCATAGCATACCATCTTTGCATCATATTGTTTGAGCTTGCACGTGGTTGATTGTGTTCCATTTGCTTGTTTGTCTTGTTTGGGTAGAGCCGGGAGAAGAGTTCACTAACGAGGAGCCCGTTGAGTTTGCTTTCAAGGATCCAGTCAACTCTGACAACTTTGCAGGCAAGATGATCATACCCTCGAAATCACTACTATCTTTGCTTTGCTAGATGCTCGCTCTTTTGCTATGCCAATGCTACGATGCCTACCACTTGCTTTCAAGCCTCCCAAATTGCCATGTTCAACCTCTAACCCACCATGTCCTAGCAAACCGTTGATTGGCTATGTTACCACTTTGCTCAGCCCCTCTTATAGCGTTGCTAGTTGCAGGTGAAGATTGGAGATCGTTCCTTGTTGGAACATTTATTTACTTGTTGGGATATCATTATATTGCCATGTTATCTTAATGCATCTATATACTTGGTAAAGGGTGGAAGGCTCAGTCTCTCGCCTAGTGTTTTGTTCCACTCTTGCCGCCCTAGTTTCCGTCATATCGGTGTTATGTTCCCGGATTTTTGCGTTCCTTATGCGGTTGGGTTATAATGGGAACCCCTTGATAGTTCGCCTTGATTAAAGCTTTTCTAGCAATGCCCAACCTTGGTTTTACCATTTGCCACCTAGCCTCTTTTTCCCTTGGGTTTCCGGAGCCCGAGGGTCATCTTATTTAAACCCCCCCCCCCGGGCCAGTGCTCCTCTGAGTGTTGGTCCGAACTAGAGTCCTGTGCGGCGCCCCCTCGGGGAAACTCGAGGTTTGGTTTTAGTTGTATGGAGAGCTCATCTGAGTGTGCCCTGAGAACGAGATATGTGCAGCTCCTATCGGGATTTGTCGGCACATTCGGGCGGTGTTGCTGGTCTTGTTTTAACCTGTCGAAGTGTCTTGAAGAACCAAGATACCGAGTCTGATCGGAACGTCTCGGGAGGAGGTCTATTCCTTTGTTGACCGTGAGAGCTTGTCATGGGCTAAGTTGGGACTCCCCTGCAGGGATTTGAACTTTCGAAAGCCGTGCCCACAGTTATGGGCAGATGGGAATTTGTTAATGTCCGGTTGTAGATAACCTGAACCTTAACTTAATTAAAATGAATCAACCGTGTGAGTTACCGTGATGGCCTCTTCTCGGCGGAGTTCGGGAAGTGGACATGGTGTTGGAGTAATGCTTGCCGCAGGTTTGCCCTCTCTAGTTATCAGTTTGCGCTTTGCCTCCTCTTCTCGCTCTCTTTTGCGAACAGTTTAGCCACCATATATGCTAGTCGCTTGCTGCAGCTCCACCATATGTACCTTGCCTTACCTATAAGCTTAAATAGTCTTGATCGCGAGGGTGCGAGATTGCTGAATCCCTGTGGCTCACAGATTACTATTACCCCAGATGCAGGGCCTGATGATTCCGCTCCAGGTGACGCGCTCGAGCTCAAGTGGGAGTTCGACGAGGACTCTCAATGATACTACGTGTCTTTCCCTGATGATCAGTAGTGGTGCCCAGTTGGGGGTGATCGGGACCGTGTTGCTTGTTGGGTTATCTTTTATTTTGGCGCTGTAGTCAGGCCATGAGTGTTTGGATGATGTAATGTTATTTATGTACTTGATTGACGTGGCGAGTGTAAGCCAACTATGTTATCTCCCCTTTTATTATCTATATTACATGGGATGTTGTGAAGATTGCCTAACTTGCGACATATGCCTTCAATGCGATTATGCCTCTAAGTCGTGCCTCGACACGTGGGAGATATAGTCGCATCGAGGGTGTTACACTACTGCAGGTCACGCTTGACTCATCATCGTCGCCGCCGCTATCTCTTCCGCTGCTGCAACCGAACATCTTGCGGACGCAAATGCACATGAAATTGTAGCATTCATCGCCCCTCATTACCTCACCCTTAGTTTTCCAGAAAAAGCCAGATTAAATGTGCAGCCACCACCTTCACGTTTACAAACATGTCTATGCTACCATTGTCATGTACCACGGTGGTCTGTCTTTGTTTCGATGCTACTCCTGGCACGGGCGGAGATGCAGTTCTGTTGCCGAGCACCCACATCATCGAGGAAGACACGTCATCCTCTGCTTCGATCTGCCTCCCTCACGCCAGGCCGGTCTTCCTCGACTCACCTCTGATGGCCTCTCTGATTGTGGGAACAAAGGACGGGCGTTCCGTTCTCGGACAACCAGAATCCTAGATCACCGAAGAAGGCACAACCAACGAGGCCTCCACGCGACATTGCTATGTTCCCGTGGCCGCCATCAGCGGCGATGAGAGTTGGGGAGTCCGACTCAATTAGCAAATAGGACTTCCTAAGGGACTCGACCTTTGGGGCTAGCGCATCAGCTTATTGGTTGAGCACCTCCACTTTTTTTAGAGAAAAGGCCGCATCCCGACTTTAAATTAATAAAGCCATCAGGGGGTGAACACCTCCACTCTTTTTAGAGGAAAATCCGCATCCCGACTTTAAATTAATAAAGCCACCAGGCAACAAGAGTACTAGCCGAACATCCAGTACAGACAAAGTATCGAACCAATGAGCAGAGGTAAAACAGCCACAATCGGCAATATGGCACGCATGCCAGGGGAAGAACCCAACAAAAACAGACTAAGACGAAGGTAGACCAGAAGATGCAACACAAAGTAAGATGACCTGGACCGAACACTCCCAGAGATAGAAGTGTTGGGGAACGTTGCAGAAAACAAAAAAATTCCTACGGTTTCACCAAGATCCATCTATGAGTTCATCTAGCAACGAGTGATTAGATTGTATCTACATACCTTTGTAGATCACGCGCGGAAGCGTTCAAAGAACGGGGATGAGGAAGACGTACTCGACGTGATCCAAATCACCGGAGATCCTAGCGCCGAACGGACGGCACCTCCATGTTCAACACACGTACAGTCAGCGTGACGTCTCCCCCTTCTTGATCCAGCAAGGGGGAAGGAGAGGTTGATGAAGATCCAGCAGCACGACAGTGTGGTGGTGGATGCAGGGCGTCACAGCAGCAGGGCTTCGCCGTATACTGCGAGAGAGAGAGGTGTAGCAAGGGAGAGGGAGGCGCCAAGACTCAAGGTATGGCTGCCCCCTCCCTCCCCCCCTTTATATAGGCTCCCCTAGGGGGGGCGCCGGCCCTAAGAGATGGGATCTCCTAGGGGGGGCGGCGGCCAAGGGTGGAGTAGCCCCCAAGGCAAGGTGGGGCGCCCCCCCCCCCCACCCCTAGGGTTCCAACCCTAGGCGCATGGGGTGGGCCTAGAGGGGCGCACCAGCCCACTATGGGCTGGTTCCCCTCCCCACTTTGGCCCATGGGGCCCTCTGGGATGGGTGGCCCCACCCAGTGGACCCCCGGGACCCTTCCGGTGGTCCCGGTACAATACCGGTGACCCCGAAACTCTCCCGATGGCCGAAACTGCACTTCCTATATATAATTCTTCACTTCCGGACCATTCCGGAACTCCTCGTGACGTCCAGGATCTCATCCGGGACTCCGAATAACTTTCGGCTACTGCATATTCATATCTCTACAACCCTAGCGTCACCGAACCTTAAGTGTGTAGACCCTACGGGTTCGGGAGACATGTAGACATGACCGAGACGGCTCTCCGGTCAATAACCAACAGCGGGATCTGGATACCCATGTTGGCTCCCACATGCTCCTCGATGATCTCATTGGATGAACCACGATGTCGAGGATTCAAGCAACCCCGTATACAATTCCCTTTGTCAATCGGTACGTTACTTGCCCGAGATTCGATCGTCAGTATCCCAATACCTCGTTCAATCTCGTTACCGGCAAGTCACTTTACTCATACCGTAATGCATGATCCCGTGACCAGACACTTGGTCACTTTGAGCTCATTATGATGATGCATTACCGAGTGGGCCCAGAGATACCTCTCCGTCATACGGAGTGACAAATCCCAGTCTTGATCCGTGTCAACCCAACAGACACTTTCGGAGATACCCGTAGTATACCTTTATAGTCACCCAGTTACGTTGTGACGTTTGGTATACCCAAAGCACTCCTACGGTATCCGGGAGTTACACGATCTCATGGTCTAAGGAAAAGATACTTGACACTGGAAAAACTCTAGCAAACGAACTATACGATCTTTGTGCTATGCTTAGGTTTGGGTCTTGTCCATCACATCATTCTCCTAATGATGTGATCCTGTTATCAATGACATCCCCATGTCCATAGCCAGGAAACCATGACTATATGTTGATCAACGAGCTAGTCAACTAGAGGCTCACTACGGACACATTATGGTCTATGTATTCACACATGTATTATGATTTCTGGATAACACAATTATAGCATGAATAAAAGACAATTATCATGAACAAGGAAATATAATAATAATCCTTTTATTATTGCCTCTAGGGCATATTTCCAACAGTCTCCCACTTGCACTAGAGTCAATAATCTAGTTACATTGTGATGAATCGAACACCCATGGAATGCTGGTGTTGATCATGTTTTGCTCTAGGGAGAGGTTTAGTCAATGGATCTGCTACATTCAGGTCCGTATGCACTTTACAAATATCTATGTCTCCATCTTGAACATTTTCACGAATGGAGTTGAAGCGACACTTGATGTGCCTGGTCTTCTTGTGAAACCTGGGCTCCTTGGCAAGTGCAATAGCTCCAGTGTTGTCACAGAAGAGTTTGATCGGCCCCGCCGCATTGGGTATGACTCCTAGGTTGGTGATGAACTCCTTCACCCAAATTGCTTCATGCGCTGCCTCCGAGGCTGCCATGTACTCCGCTTCACATGTAGATCCCGCCACGACGCTCTGCTTGCAACTGCACCAGCTTACTGCCCCACCATTCAAAATATACACGTATCCGGTTTGTGACTTAGAGTCATCCAGATCTGTGTTGAAGCTAGCGTCGACGTAACCCTTTACGACGAGCTCTTAGTCACCTCCATAAACGAGAAACATTTCCTTAGTCCTTTTCAGGTACTTCAGGATATTCTTGACCACTGTCCAGTGTTCCTTGCCGGGATTACTTTGGTACCTACCTACCAAACTTACGGCAAGGTTTACATCAGGTCTGGTACACAGCATGGCATACATAATAGAACCTATGGCTGAGGCATAGGGGATGACACTCATCTCTTCTATATCTTCTGCCATGGTCGGACATTGAGCTAAGCTCAATTTCACACCTTGCAACACAGGCAAGAACCCCTTCTTAGACTAATCCATATTGAACTTCTTCAATATCTTATCAAGGTATGTGCTTTGTGAAAGACCTATGAGGAGTCTTGATCTATCTCTATAGATCTTGATGCCTAATATATAAGCAGCTTCTCCAAGGTCCTTCATTGAAAAACTCTTATTCAAGTAGGCCTTAATGCTGTCCAAAAGCTCTATATCATTTCCCATCAAAAGTATGTCATCTACATATAATATGAGAAATGCTACAGAGCTCCCACTCACTTTCTTGTAAACGCAGGCTTCTCTATAAGTCTGCATAAACCCAAACGCTTTGATCATCTCATCAAAGCGAATGTTCCAACTCCGAGATGCTTGCACCAGCCCATAAATCGAGCGTTGGAGCTTGCACACCTTGTCAGCATTCTTAGGATCGACAAAACCTTCCGGCTGCATCATATACAGTTCTTCCTTAAGATAACCGTTAAGGAATGCCGTTTTGACGTCCATTTGCCATATCTCATAATCATAGTATGCGGCAATTGCTAACATGATTCGGACGGACTTCAGCTTTGCTACGGGAGAGAATGTCTCATCGTAGTCAACCCCTTGAACTTGTCGATAACCCTTAGCGACAAGCCTAGCTTTATAGATGGTCACATTACCATCCGCGTCTGTCTTCTTCTTAAAGATCCATTTATTTTCTATGGCTCGCCGATCATCGGGCAAGTCAGTCAAAGTCCATACTTCGTTTTCATACATGGATCCTATCTCGGATTTCATGGCTTCCAACCATTTGTCGGAATCCGGGCCCGCCATCACTTCTTCATAGTTCGAAGGTTCACCGTTGTCTAACAACATGATTTCCAAGACAGGGTTGCTGTACCACTCTGGTGCGAAACGTGTCCTTGTGGACCTTCGAAGTTCAGTAGGAGCTTGATCAGAAGTATCTTGATCATCATCATTAACTTCCTCTCTAATCGGTGCAGGCACCACAGAAACATTTTCCTGAGTTGCGCCACTTTCCGGTTCAAGAGGCAATACTTCATCAAGCTCTACTTTCCTCCCACTTACTTCTTTCGAGAGAAACTCCTTCTCTAGAAAGGATCCATTCTTGGCAACAAAGACCCTTCGGATCTGAGGTAGAAGGTATACCCAATAGTTTCTTTAGGGTATCCTATGAAGACGCATTTTTCCGACTTGGGTTCGAGCTTTTCAGGTTAAAGTTTCTTGACATAAGCATCGCATCCCCAAACTTTTAGAAATGACAGCTTAGGCTTCTTCCCAAACCATAATTCATACGGTGTCGTCTCAACGGATTTCGATGGAGCCCTATTTAAAGTGAATGCGGCAGTCTCTAAAGCATGGCCCCAAAAAGATAGCGGTAAATCGGTAAGAGACATCATAGATCGCACCATATCTAATAGAGTGCGATTACGACATTCGGACACACCATTACGCTGAGGTGTTCCAGGTGGCGTGAGTTGTGAAACTATTCCACATTTTCTTAAGTGTGTACCAAATTCGTGACTCAAGTATTCTCCTCCACGATCTGATCGCAAAAACTTGATTTTTCTGTCACGTTGATTCTCAACCTCACTCTAAAATTCCTTGAACTTTTCAAAGGTTTCAGACTTGTGTTTCATTAAGTAGATATACCCATATCTACTCAAGTCATCAGTGAGGGTGAGAACATAACGATAGCCACCACGAGCCTCAACACTCATTGGACCGCACACATCAGTATGTATGATTTCCAATAGGTTAGTTGCTCGCTCCATTGTTCCTGAGAACGGAGTCTTGGTCATCTTACCCATGAGGTATGGTTCGCACGTGTCAAATGATTCATAATCAAGAGACTCTAAAAGTCCATCTGTATGGAGCTTCTTCATGCGTTTGACACCTATGTGACCAAGGCGGCAGTGCCACAAGTATGTGGGACTATCATTATCAACCTTACATCTTTTGGCATTCACACTATGAATATGTGTAGCATTACGCTCGAGATTCATTAAGAATAAACCATTCACCATAGGAGCATGACCATAAAACATATCTCTCATATAAATAGAATAACCATTATTCTCGGATTTAAATGAGTAGCCATCTCGTATTAAACGAGATCCTAATACAATGTTCATGCTCAAACTTGGCACTAAATAACAATTATTGAGGTTCAAAACTAATCCCGTAGGTAAATGTAGAGGTAGCGTGCCGACGGCGATCACATCGACCTTGGAACCATTCCCGACGCGCATCGTCACCTCGTCCTTCGCCAATCTCCGCTTATTCCACAGCTCCTGCTTTGAGTTACAAATGTGAGCAACTGCACCGGTATCAAATACCCAGGAGCTACTACGAGTATTGGTAAGGTACACATCAATTACATGTATATCACATATACCTTTCGTTTTGCCGGCCTTCTTGTCCGCTAAGTATTTGGGGTAGTTCCGCTTCTAGTGACCACTTCCCTTGCAATAAAAACACTCAGTCTCGGGCTTGGGTCCATTCTTTGGCTTCTTCCCAGCAGCTTGCTTACCGGGCGCGGCAACTCCCTTGCCGTCCTTCTTGAAGTTCTTCTTACCCTTGCCTTTCTTGAACTTAGTGGTTTTATTCACCATCAACACTTGATGGTCCTTTTTGACTTCTACCTCTGCTGATTTCAGCATTGCAAATACTTCAGGAATGGTCTTTTCCATCCCCTGCATATTGAAGTTCATCACAAAGCTCTTGTAGCTTGGTGGAAGCGACTGGACGATTCTGTCAATGACCGCGTCATCCGGGAGATTAACTCCCAGCTGAGTCAAGCGGTTATGTAACCCGGACATAGTGAGTATGTGCTCACTGACAGAACTATTTTCCTCCATCTTACAGTTGAAGAACTTGTCGGAGACTTCATATCTCTCGACCCGGGCATGAGCTTGGAAAACCATTTTCAGCTCTTCGAACATCTCATATGCTCCGTGTCGCTCAAAACGCTTTTGGAGCCCCGGTTCTAAGCTGTAAAGCATGCCGCACTGAACGAGGGAGTAATCATCAGTACGTGTCTGCCAAGCGTTCATAACGTCTTGGTTCTGTGGGACGGGTGCGTCACCTAGCGGTGCTTCTAGGACATAATCTTTCTTGGCAGCTATGAGGATGATCCTCAGGTTCCGGACCCAGTCCGTATAGTTGCTACCATCGTCTTTCAGCTTGATTTTCTCTAGGAACGCGTTGAAGTTGAGGACAACGTTGGCCATTTGATCTACAAGACATATTGTAAAGATTTTAGACTAAGTTCATGATAATTAAGTTCATCTAATCAAATTATTCAATGAACTCCCACTTAGATAGACATCCCTCCAGTCATCTAAGTATAACATGATCCGAGTTGACTAGGCCGTGTCCGATCATCACGTGAGACGGACTAGTCAACATCGGTGAACATCTTCATGTTGATCGTATCTTCTATACGACTCATGCTCGACCTTTCGGTCTTCTGTGTTCCGAGGCCATGTTTGTACATGCTAAGCTCATCAAGTCAATCTAAGTGTATTGCGTGTGTAAATCTGTCTTACACCCGTTGTATGTGAACGTTGGAATCTATCACACCCGATCATCACGTGGTGCTTCGAAACAACGAACTGTCGCAACGGTGCACAGTTAGGGGGAACACTTTCTTGAAATTATTGTGAGGGATCATCATATTTACTACCGCCGTTCTAAGTAAACAAGATGCAAAAACATGATAAACATCACATGCAATCAAATAATAATAGTGACATGATATGGCCAATATCACATAGCTCCTTTGATCTCCATCTTGGGGCTCCATGATCATCTTGTCACCGGCATGACACCATGATCTCCGTCATCATGATCTCCATCATCGTGTCTCCATGAAGTTTCTCGCCAACTATTACTTCTACTACTATGGCTAACGCGTTTAGCAATAAAGTAAAGTAATTTACATGGCGTTTCTCAATGACACGCAGGTCATACAAAAAATAAAGACAACTCCTATGGCTCCTGCCGGTTGTCATACTCATCAACATGCAAGTCGTGATTCCTATTACAAGAACATGATCTCATACATCACATATATATCATTCATCATTCATCACAACTTTGGCCATATCACATCACAAATCACTTGCTGCAAAAACAAGTTAGACGTCCTCTAATTGTTGTTGCAAGTTTTACGTGGCTGCAAAAGGGTTCTAGCAAGAACGTTTTCTTACCTACGTAATAGCCACAACGTGATTTGTCAACTTCTATTTACCCTTCATAAGGACCCTTTTCATCGAATCCGCTCCAACTGAAGTGGGAGAGATAGACACCCGCTAGCCACCTTATGCAACTAGTGCATGTCAGTCGGTGGAACCAGTCTCACGTAAGCGTACATGTAAGGTCGGTCCGGGGCGCTTCATCCCACAATACCACTGAAGCAAGATAAGACTAGTAGCGGCAAGAAAGTTGACAACATCTACGCCCACAACAAATTGTGTTCTACTCGTGCAAGGAGAACTACGCATAGACCTAGCTCATGATGCCATTGTTGGGGAACGTTGCAGAAAACAAAAAATTTCCTACGGTTTCACCAAGATCCATCTATGAGTTCATCTAGCAACGAGTGATTGGATTGTATCTACATACCTTTGTAGATCACGCGCGGAAGCGTTCAAAGAACGGGGATGAGGAAGACGTACTCGACGTGATCCAAATCACCGGAGATCCTAGTGCCGAACAGACCGCACCTCCGTGTTCAACACACGTACGGTCAGCGTGACGTCTCCTCCTTCTTGATCCAGCAAGGGGGAAGCAGAGGTTGATGAAGATCCAGCAGCACGACGGCGTGGTGGTGGATGCAGGGCGTCACAGCAGCAGGGCTTCGCCGTATACTGCGAGAGAGAGAGGTGTAGCAGGGGAGAGGGAGGCGCCAAGACTCAAGGTATGGCTGCCCCCTCCCTCCCCCCCTTTATATAGGCTCTCCTAGGGGGGGCGCCGGCCCTAGTAGATGGGATCTCCTAGGGGGGCGGCGGCCAAGGGTGGAGTAGCCCCCAAGGCAAGGTGGGGCGCCCCCCACCCCTAGGGTTCCAACCCTAGGCGCATGGGGTGGGCCTAGGGGGGCGCACCAGCCCACTATGGGCTGGTTTCCCTCCCCACTTTGGCCCATGGGGCCCTCCGGGATGGGTGGGCCCCACCCGGTGGACCCCCCGGGACCCTTCCGGTGGTCCCGGTACAATACCGGTGACCTCGAAACTCTCCCAATGGCCGAAACTGCACTTCCTATATATAATTCTTCACCTCCGGACCATTCCGGAACTCCTGTGACGTCCAGGATCTCATCCGGGACTCCGAACAACTTTCGGGTTACTGCATATTCATATCTCTACAACCCTAGCATCACCGAACCTTAAGTGTGTAGACCCTACGGGTTCGGGAGACATGTAGACATGACCGAGATGGCTCTCCGGTCAATAACCAACAGCGGGATCTGGATACCCATGTTGGCTCCCACATGCTCCTCGATGATCTCATCGGATGAACCACGATGTCGAGGATTCAAGCAACCCCGTATACAATTCCCTTTGTCAATCGGTACGTTACTTGCCCGAGATTCGATCGTCGGTATCCCAATACCTCGTTCAATCTCGTTACCGGCAAGTCACTTTACTCGTACCGTAATGCATGATCCCGTGACCAGACACTTGGTCACTTTGAGCTTATTATGATGATGCATTACCGAGTGGGCCCAGAGATACCTCTCTGTCATACGGAGTGACAAATCCCAGTGTTGATCCGTGTCAACCCAACAGACACTTTCGGAGATACCCGTAGTATACCTTTATAGTCAACCAGTTACGTTGTGACGTTTGGTATACCCAGAGCACTCCTACGGTATCCGGGAGTTACACGATCTCATGGTCTAAGGAAAAGATACTTGACACTGGAAAAACTCTAGCAAACGAACTATACGATCTTTGTGCTATGCTTAGGTTTGCGTCTTGTCCATCACATCATTCTCCTAATGATGTGATCCCGTTATCAATGACATCCCCATGTCCATAGCCAGGAAACCATGACTATCTATTGATCAACGAGCTAGTCAACTAGAGGCTCACTAGGGACACATTATGGTCTATGTATTCACACATGTATTACGATTTCCGGATAACACAATTGTAGCATGAATGAAAGACAATTATCATGAACAAGGAAATATAATAATAATCCTTTTATTATTGCCTCTAGGGCATATTTCCAACAAGAAGTAGCAGATGCACGCACACGAGAGATGAGGACCTCCACAACCGCCCTGTCAGCCTCCTTAATCAGATATTTCCACTATTGCAAAATATGGAAAGTTTGAAGATGAGGTTAACCACCAAGTTAAGGAACACCTGCTCAATTGTAAACTTGTTTCTAGTCGTCAATTGGGTCCAACACATGGCCGAGAAGCCAAACCAAAACAACCTCTTGAACTGACCAGACAAGGTGGCCGCAAGTAAGCGGAGGGCAGAGAACTTAGAAGGAGCCCAAGGGACACCCATCCACTCCCTGAGACAACTCCAAAGCAAAGAAGCTAGTGGACATCGAAACAAGATGTGGCCAGTATCCTCCAAGCTCCCGCAAAGAGAGCAGAACTCTGTACCCAGGCCAAGACATTTCTTATTCTGATCAGCAACAGGCAAACGGCCCCTCATGGCCCGCCACATGAATATTTTGATCTTAGGAGGCACTTGATCACAGCAAATGGGATTGAACTTAGACACCAACGGGCTAGAGGACAAAACACAATAATAGGACTTAGATGGAAAATGGCCAAAGGGGAATGAGGCCAGGAGACCTCATGCGGAATCTTAGAGAGCACAGGGAAGAGAGCAGATAAGCGATGCCAATCTTCCAACTTTATAGGAGATAGGACCCGACAGAAATCGAGGTCCCAACCACCGGCCGCAAGCTCCGCGATGGAGGCAGAAGGAGACGACACAAAAGAAAAAAACACGAGAAAGGAAAACACCAGGGGTCCATCCCCCACCCACCAATCCAACCAGAATCGAACAGAAAGACCATTGCACTACAAAAAATACACTTCTGTTATGATACGTGTTTGTCACAATAGGTCACGTTTTTGGTCATGCATGTACACCCATGACGATTTTATGACAGAATCAAGATAGTCATACCTGTGCTGTCATAGAACTGTTCCATGACAATACCAAAATTATCATCACAGAAGTGTTCACTTTCATGAGGATAAATGACGCGTCATAGAAGTGCTTTCGTCAAGGGTAACCGACATGTGGCATCCACCGTAACGGGTCACCGTTAAGCTATCGGGTTCCAGTTTGGATCCGATAACCCGTTAACAGCCGGGACCAATGGGGATTTTCCACGCGTAAAATTCTCATTCGCCGGAGGAACCATGTGTCAACTCCGTGTTGTTTGCATATAGCCCATTTCCAGCCCGCTAACTCACGACCCGTTATGGCCTATCCGAATTAGGCCCGGTAGCATTGTATGGGCCGTCCAATATGATTCCAGCCCGTTGTAACTTCTGGACCATGTATGGCCCATGACGTCTTTCGACCCATATGAAGCCCTTTGTAACTCTGGGCCAAAAAAGGCCTATGGTGAAACTGGCCCAGAATGAATAGTGTATCACTTTATACCCATTAACTGCCCATTATTCCATTGGGCCGTTTCCAGCCCGTGTTATCTTTCGTCCTTATAAGGCCCCATTTACTATTGGGATCAATTCCGGCATTCGATTACTTACGGTCCATTACTGGCCTGTTCCACTTGTGGGCCAAATTCAGCCCATGGTTAATGTCGGCCAGTCTGTGGCCCGTCAATTCGTCCGACCGTTTTCATAGTGTCATCAGTTATGGCCCATTACCGACCCATTATGCATGTCGATAGAATTAAGCCCATTGTACACATGACCTATTAACGGCCCGTTATGGCCGACCCATAAACAAACGATTCTGAGTCTAGCCCATTTATGGCCCATATTGTGGTATATTAATGGTCCACGAATGTACGGCCCATGTTTGGCCAATCTATCAAACGGCCCGTAGAAGGCCCATTGAATCCATGGGCCCTAGAAGGCCCATGGATCATACGAACCTTAGGAAGCCCACTACAGCAGCCAGCAGGACAATGGTCCGTATGTTGCCCATGGTTATTTTGGCCTAGTTCTAAATAAAAAGGTTACCGTGGAAAAAGAACTGCAGCGACTACAAGCAAAAAATAAATAAGATAATAAGGAAATAAATAAGCAAGCAACTTACGCTAGGCTATTACGACTATTACAAATATTACATCCACTTGGCATCAAAGTTCTCCACCAGTGCAAATGTCGTGAATAAAGCAGCATATTACATACACTAGGCATCTAAATTGGCCACCAGTGAAAATAAATGCGGCCGCAAAACAAGTCGAGAACTGAAACCACTTCAAAAGAGCTCAAGAAACGATATCCTGGATACCCACCATGCTGGCAAGAAGCTTAGCAAGCTTATTAGTTTTCTCTTGTTTGGCGCTAAAATCGTCCACCGCTTGCTGTTGCACCAGAAAATATGCATCTGAATTCTGCAGGGACTTCCTTAGTCCTTCAGCTTCTTGCCGCAACACAGCTAACTGATGCCTTTCATCTTGTAGCTGAGACTGAAGAAGCCCAAGTGATTCAGGCAGCAAGTTTGAGGAGCTTGTGCCAGCGGTAGTGGCCAGTAACTCGAACACTACATCAACACAGGACTTTGGGGTTGTCTCACTGTCTACAAGATAGTTTTTATCACCTTTCTTGGAGACCAACAGGGTTGTCTCACTATCTTCAACCTTATCTGCATTACTTTCTGTCGGGTTCTACAGTAGGGTGCGTCGACTGCAAATTAAAATTTTCCTATGCGCAGAACAACCAAGAACATGCTACGGAATATGGATCACAGATCGTTACCACTAGACGTGCAGTGCCGTGCAGCGGAAGAAGAGTTGAGGCAGTGCGTCTCCTCCTTGTCCGATCTCCCTCGAACAGCCGGTCGTCGGTTCCCATGTACAGGTTCACCGGAGCGGCGCAAGTGCACCGCCTCTAACGGTACCTGCGCGTGCAGGAGGAACACCGTGCAGCGGACTGCTAGGTCCAATCACACAGTCGGCGATCGAGTGGAGGTGGCTATTCGCAACACATGCAAACCCTAGTGACAGCGCGGAAGCGAGCAATCGCATGAGTGTGCCGCACCCCCACTTTATATAAGCGTCCGTCGCAGGCTCAACACTTGGGCCTCGCACGAACCCTAAAGCCCAAAACCTGTTCGGCCTGGATCCGAGTCCGAGTAGGATCACTTCTGACTCGTGGAGTCGGACCGGGCCTCACATGTTCCTTCCCTTAAGCGCGCGACCCCTTAGGTTCTCGTTCACTTGGTCGCGAGTCATATCACATCCGACTCAGCTAGTCGGTAGCGGCCTCTAGCAAAGTGTGCCAACTCCAAGTGTCCGATGAAGCTGGTTAGGCGAACCCGTACATCACACATCTGTTCCCTTTGCCACACAATATATTTTGTCGGGCTCAAGGCAAGTCTGTCATCCTTGTGCTAGCCCGATCTCTTTCTCGTTCAAGTGATGTCGACCACAAACCGGATTATGTCATAATCCTAATCGCATGGCCATGCTTATCTTGGTCGGATCACACGAGGGGCCCAGAGTATATATCTCCTGATCGGAGGGGAAAATCCCATCTTGCTCGACCATGTCTCATAGCATGGGTCTAGATGCAGCATGGGTCTCGCAGCATGGGTCTGGACAACCCTGACTCATCAAGCATGAGGCAGAAATAATGTTCTGACTAAGTGCAAGAATGTAATAACAATTATTCAATTCCAAAATAAATCCAGAAGGAAGCTGGAGCTGCATCGTGCCAACCTCCAATGCAGCAACTCTTACTTTGTTGCTGACCCTGATGTCAATCCCCCTTGTGCCACATGCCTAGTTCTTACCAGCCCTTGCATCGAGTTGGAAATATGAACAACCGATCCGGTATCAAATACCCAAGAGCTGCTAGGTATGTCAGCAAGGTAAATGTCTATAACATATGCAACAAGTGTACCTTTGCCCGAAGAAGCATTTCTGGCCTTCTTGCCATGCTCTGCAAGCCACTTGCTACAGTTCCTCTTCCAGTGACCGGTCTCCTTGCAATGATAGCAAATGGTCTTCGAGTCCGGTCCAGACTTCGGCGCAGCGACGGAGGTTACCGTCTCTATGCCCTTTGCCTTAGCCTTTTTCTTGGACCAACTCTTCTTAAACTTAGCTGATTTCTGCACCATCAACACTTGATGTGTGCCTTTCTTAATATCCCGCTATGTCACTTTGAGCATCCTATGCAATTCAGTGAGCTTCTTATCCATGCCATGCATATGATAGTTCAAGATGAACGTCCCATAGCTGGGCAGAAGAGAACCTAGAACTACATCAGTAGCCAGCTCATCCAAGAGAGGGAAGCCCAAATGATCCAAAGCTTGCACATATCCGATCATCTTGATCACATGTGGGCTCAGTGGATCAACTTCCTTCAGCTTGCAATCCATCAAGGATCGCCAGACGTTGAACCTTTCGGTCCTATCCTGTGTCTGAAACATGCTCGTGAGACATTCGATCATATCGTAAGCCTCAATATTTTCAAAATGCTGTTGCAAATCAGGCTCCATACAAGCCAGCATCAGACAGCTAATCTCCGTTGATTCATCAACGAGTTTCTGGTAGGCATTCTTAGTTGTGGTATTAGCATTTCGGCAGGTTCCTCAGGAAGTGGATCCTCTAGAACATGTTCCTTTTTATCATGCTTGAGAACAATTCTCAGATTTCTATACCAGGTGGTAAAGTTTGTTCCATTCAGTTTATCCTTTTCCAGAATTGATTTCAATGCAAAGTTGGGTTGAGCAGGTGGTGCCATTGATCTACAACAGAAAATATGCAATCACTAAGCAATGTGTTTATGTAGAGTAATTCAAGCCTTAAATATAAATACTCCCACTGAAGTTGGCATCCCTCTACAAACTCTCAGTGATTCAGGATCTGACTAGCACATGTGACTAGTGAGCTTTAGCATCACTGCTAGACAACATGCCTATCCGGTAAGCAACTCCTTGCTAATCGTATCTCTATACGACTCTTGTCGGTCGGGAAGGTATCTCATACCCCGGCCCCCAACCTTCTTTGCCACAAGGCCCAAAACCGTTTTGATATCCTTATCAAGTTAACCTGACGCAGTGCATGTCTGTGTCCGACACGAACCCTTCAGTTCAAGGACACCTAGCAGCACCCCAATTTTATGAGCCCACTACTAGATGTACTTTACGTGCGAAGGTGCAACATCGGGAATGGCAAATTTCTTGATATTAACGAGGGATATTTCTACCATTCTAACATGCATAGAAAACAAGAAGCATAACAATCACAAATAAAACATATATTGTGAAATAGTATGGCTCCTTCATGGATGTTCTTCCAGGTTGGCTCCGACTCCGATGACCATCTAGGAACTCCATCTTGTTTGTCATGCCGGGACGCCAAGCCACCAACCTGATCTCTATTGTCCAAATACTACAACTAGTAATGAATTTTACATAGAGTCACAAGTCGACACACAGGTCGTTATACAATATAATGACAACACTTTGGCTCCTGCCGGCTGACAAACATGACACGCAAGCCATGTATAATTTACACACATGCATCACATACACATGAGCCATACTATTCACATCAAACCTGTAAAACAAAGTTACGCATAGAATCGCATTCTACTGGTTTGAGTGATCGTGTACGAAATACAAGGCGCTACACACACGGCGAGTCCGATTTGGATTTACGTTTCACTGTTAACCCCGATGGCGGATACCGACCGGTAGGGGTAGGTTGTGTCACGACCTCATCGACTCCGATCATCAGAAAACATAGCCACATTGATCCCCATGTATAGTTGATCTCATCAACTGTGCACACAACCGATCTCATCAACGACAA
>NC_041388.1:82952414-82956115 GCF_002162155.2 Triticum dicoccoides
TTTTCTATGCGCAGAACAACCAAGAACATGTTACGGGAGATGGATCACAGATCGTTACCACTAGACGCGTAGTGTCGTGCAGCAGAAGAAGACTTGGGGCAGCGCGTCTCCTCCTCGTCCGATCTCCCTCGAACAGCCGGTCGTCGGTTCCCATGTATAGGTTCGCCGGAGCTTGGCTTGTATATTCCAATGATGGGCTTCCTCAAAATGCCCTAGGTCTTCGTGAGCAAGCAAGTTGGATGCACACCCACTTAGTTTCTTTTGTTGAGCTTTCATATATTTATAGCTCTAGTGCACCCGTTGCATGGCAATCCCTACTCCTTGCATTGACATCAATTGATGGGCATCTCCATAGCCCGTTGATTAGCCGCGTCAATGTGAGACTTTCTCCTTTTTTGTCTTCTCACACAACCTCCATCATCATATTCTATTCCACCTATAGTGCTATGTCCATGGCTCGCGCTCATATATTGCGTGAAAGTTGAAAGAGTTTGAAAATGCTAAGTATGAAACAATTGCTTGGCTTGTCATCAGGGTTGTGCATGATGGGAGCATTTTGTGTGACGAAAATAAAGCATGGCCAAACTATATGATTTTGTAGGGATAAGCTTTCTTTGGCTATATATGTTATTTTGATAAGACATAATTGCTTGGTTAGCATGCTCGAAGTATTATTATTTTTATGTCGATATTAAACTTTTGTCTAGAATCTTTTGGATCTAAACATTCATGCCGCAATAAAGAGAATTACATTGAAAATTATGTTAGGTAGCATTCCACATCAAAAATTCTGTTTTTATCATTTACCTACTCGAGGACGAGCAGGAATTAAGCTTGGGGATGCTTGATATGTCTCCAAAGTATCTATAATTTTTGATTGTTCCATGCTATTATATTATCCATCTAGGATGTTTTATATGCATTTATATGCTATTTTACATGATTTTTGCGACTAACCTATTAACCTAGAGCCCAATGCCAGTTTCTGTTTTTTTCTTGTTTTTGAGTTTTACAGAAAAGGAATACCAAATGGAGTCCAATGGACGTGCCAATTTTTGACGATTTTTTATGGACCAAAAGAAGCCCCCGGAGTAAAAGAGTTGGGCTAGAAGTGTCCTGGGCCATCCATGAGGGTGGGCACGCGCCCTACCCCCAGGCGCACCGCCCTATCTCGTGGACGACTTGGGAACCCTCCTGACTTGTTCCCGGCGCCAAAAATTCCTATAAATACAGAAACCTCCAGAAAATAACCTAGATCCGGAGTTCCGCCGCCGCAAGCCTCTATAGCCACCGAAAACCAATCTAGATCCGTTCCGGCACCCTGCTGGAGGGGGAATCCCTCTCCGGCGGCCATCTTCATCATCCCGACGCTCTCCGTGATGAGGAGGGAGTAGTTCACCCTCGGGGCTGAGGTTATGTACCACTAGCTATGTGTTTGATCTCTCTCTCTCTCTCTCTCTCGTGTTCTTGATTCAGAATGATCTTGATGTATTGTGAGCTTTGCTATTATAGTTGGATCTTATGATGTTTCTCCCCCTCTACTCTCTTGTAATGGACTGAGTTTTCCCTTTGAAGTTATCTTATCGGATTGAGTCTTTAAGGATTTGAGAAAACTTGATTTATGTCTTGCCTGTGCTTATCTGTGGTGACAATGGGATATTCACGTGATCCACTTGATGTATGTTTTGGTGATCAACTTGCGAGTTCCGTGACCTTGTGAACTTATGCATAGGGGTTGGCACACATTTTCGTCTTGACTCTTCGGTAGAAACTTTGGGGCACTCTTTGAAGTTCTTTGTGTTTGGTGAATAGATGAATCTGAGATTGTGTGATGCATATCGTATAATCATACCCACGGATACTTGAGGTGACATTGGAGTATCTAGGTGATATTAGGGTTTTGGTTGATTTGTGTCTTAAGGTGTTATTCTAGTACGAACTCTAGGGATTGTTATATGATCCAATTATGTTATTATTGTTGAGAGAACTTGCACTAGTGAAAGTATGAATCCTAGGCCTTGTTTCCTAGCATTGCAATACCGTTTTCGCTCACTTTTATCATTAGTTACCTTGCTGTTTTTATATTTTCAGATTACAAAAACCTATATCTACCATCCATATTGCATTTGTATCACCATCTCTTCGCGGAGCTAGTGCACCTATACAATTTACCATTGTATTGGGTGTGTTGGGGACACAAGAGACTCTTTGTTATTTGGTTGCAGGGTTGTTAGAGAGAGACCATCTTCATCCTACGCCTCCCACGGGTGGATAAACCTTAGGTCATCCACTTGAGGGAAACCTGCTGCTGTCGTACAAACCTCTGCACTTGGAGGCCCAACAACGTCTACAAGAAGAAGGTTATGTAGTAGACATCACCAAGCCATCGACCGTGTCATATGCTAGTCTAGTTGGCTGCACGTCCACACAGCCCATTCGACTAAAGACCTTTTAGGACATTCATCATACAATGCATAGTCCCACAAACAAGTCACGTACTTGCTGATACACATCATTGATAATGTCCAAGGACTATCTTTATTCATAAACACATAGGAAATATCATCATACATGATTGCCTCTAGGGCATATCTCCAACACTTTCTCTACCATTGCATAATGGGGTGCTCTTCTCCAATATTTTGTTCGCATTATACAAGAGAAACAAGCAAACACATCACAGGTTTAGCATGTAGTATATGACACTCATTTTGGTAAACCAGTTCAGTAGTAAGGTGGATAGGATAACATCATGAAACAAACATATATGTATGTACCATGGTCACTGTATTGTCTATATCATTCTAGTTTATGTTGCCAAATAAAGATAGAGACACAGTTCAAATCATATCTCTTTAAGACACATTAACATAGACAGAATATAAGTGTGGGAAGCTACACAACATTAGCACCACTTGTAATGTGCATGACATGAGAACATAACTGTTTATACATATGAAATTGAAATCAACATAGAGCAAGAAGTTAGAACATCAATCCAGTTAAAGAAATAGGTTTAAAACTGATACGTCTCCAACGTATCTACTTTTCCTAAGGCTTTTCCTCTTGTTTTGGACTCTAATTTGCATTATCTGAATGAAACTAACCCCAGACTGATGTTGTTTTCAGCAGAACTACCATGGTGTTGTTTTTGTGCAGAAATAAAAGTTCTCGGAATGGAACGAAACTTTGCGAGGATTTCTTATACAATAAATAAGAATTTCTGGAGCCAAGATCCATCGAAGGGAGCACCTCGGTGGGCACAACCCACCAGGGCGCCCCCCTCCTGGCGCGCCCCCCTCCTGGCGTGTAACAGCCTGGATTTTTCCCTTTTCTTTTTTCCTTTTATTTTCTTGGATTTCCTGATTTGATTTGCTTTTCCATGGCTATGTGGTTGAAACTTGGGAAGATCATGTCTTCCTAGGTTTTATAGTGGCTTGTCACCCTCATCATCATCCCAAGATCATGTCATTTCCATCTTTGACCTAACCCAATATTCTTTTTATTGGGAACATTCCTTTTCTGATAAAGGAATAACCCTTAAAACCCTAGGTTGTGAAGCAACCTATATTTCTATCACTCCTAAAATTCCCAAATAATTCTCATAAATTGTTTGGGTCATATATTCCTCAAATATGGCAAAATATTCCATTGGCCATGTTTCCAATCATGCTCAATTAATTCCTTTTCTGTTTTGTCCT
>NC_041388.1:82956177-82957755 GCF_002162155.2 Triticum dicoccoides
ACCACGAGCTTCCCCACCTCCCGTAGGTCCTCCCCCACTCCTTTATTGGTCGCCGGGGTGCGTGCTTCGCCGGAGAGCACCACCGCCCGCGCGTCCCGGTCCTCCTCCTAGCGCCACCTCTCCCCTCCACCCCTCTCCTCCCCGGTGGCCGTGCTCCCTCTGAACGGGACCCCCCTCGCCGCCCCGGTCCCACTGGTGCCCTCGGCTCGGCCAGATACGGCCGGAGCTGGCCGGCCCCCTCGCCGCTTCCTCCCCTGCTCCTCCTCTGTACCTCACGGGAGCACAGGAGCGGGAGGAAGGAGACGACCGAGCCTGGCCCCTCCCCCTACGCCTGGACCCCACCTGTAAGCCTCTCCTCCCCTGGTCCACGTGGATAAGTGGAGACGTCTTTTCCGCGAATATGTTTTCATTTTCAGAAAGCGTATTCTCAATCTATTGCGGCTGACAATACGTTTCCCTTCGCAGAAAACGTGTTTGGCCCGAAGGCGCTTTCTGTTTTTCCACTAGGGCCTGTTTGCTGAAGTTTATTCACTAATTGGTCCCTGATCTTCAACTCCTCACAACTTTTCAACCGTAACTCCGATCAAGGTGAAACCAACGCTCACTTCTTCGTCTCGTCGAACTCTATCTTTTGGTAACATTTTCACTAGGTGGTATCACAGTGAAAATGACCATTTTGTCCTTGCCTCTAATCAGCCCCTCTGAGAAAGAACAGCCCGGTGTTTCGTTCCGCGGCTTCACCGCACTTCTTCCCGGAGTCTCCGTCACCCCAGGCAAGCCACAATACCACTTGAATGATAGTCATGCAGTAGCCATGGTTTTCAACTTGAATATTTATTAACGGTTTGCTTGTTTAAAATATGGTTATCGTTGTTTTGGTAATGCTTCTGGGTTAGTGCTTACTTTCTTGCTATGTTGTTATGCACCTGGTTATCATGCCCTGCTAGTTGCTGGTATTCCTTTCATATGCTTATGCTCGCTAGTAGTACATGTTGATGTTGGTGATGGTCTTCGGTGCATGACTGTCGTCTATCCCGAGTATCGTTGTTATGCATGTTCCATTGCATCTAGTTGGTTAAATGCTTGCATGATGGCATTGTTGATATGTGCTTGCATGATACTTATTGTTGATGCTAGTGGTCATGCTATGTTTCTGAGAAGTATGTACTTGTGATGTTCATGCTAGTCAGTATGCCATGCTCAGTTGGATATGATTCATTGTTGATATGGTTGTTGCACCCCATGCTTATATCATGCTCATGCATTGTAATTGCATCATGTTATTTTATCACGGCTCAGCATATTGCATTCAAGTTTAACCGGATTAAATTGAACTTGAACAACTGTTGGCTGAGTCATGGTGCCACCATATCGAACTGACTAGTGCAACCACGCTTGCCTTTCTGGGAAGGTCCTAACTGGGTCTATTGTCATGCCTCTCGCCGGTGCCTCCAACGAGGGAAGGTTATGGGCGTGCGCTATCCTGATCAGGTAGGCGGACATAAGCCTTGTGTGCCCGGTGTTGTTGTTGTTGTTATGGTACCTTGTCCTCGTTTGGGACCGTTTATGTTTTGCCAC
>NC_041388.1:82957765-82960821 GCF_002162155.2 Triticum dicoccoides
AATGGCAGTTTGTGAAGCAAGTGCCATTTATATTTGCCCAATTCAACCCAATCTTCTTGAAAATATTTTCCTGTCCAAATAATAGCCTCATGCAAAAATTTAACTCAATTTGCCTAGTAAATATTCCTGAGCAAATTTTCAAAGTTCCTGTCCAAGGGAAGTGATTGTGAAGGAAATATCCAAATGAGTTGAAACTTTGCAAGGTCCTTCATATGATCAAATCATGACTCTCCACCAAATATGAGCTCATGTAACTTATCTATGTGATCCCAGCTCCAAATCTTAGTTTCTGGTCAGATTTTCAGTTTGTGAAGCAACTATATTTTATATTGCTTCAATGGAGCTGAAACTTTACCAGGACATGCTTCTACCTATATGAACTCCCTCCACCAAGTTTTAGATCAATTAGTTAATCCATTTTCCTTGTGCAATTTTCCAAGTTTCTGTCCAAAGCAAAGCATTGTGAAGCAAGTGTTATTTTAGCTCATCCAAATGGCCTGAAACTTTTTGAGCATCTTCATACCTTCAAATCATTAGGCCATGACCAATTGCAGCTCAACTTGCTCTCTCCATGTGAGTGCATCATCCAAATCCCTAATTCTGGCCATTATAGTGGTTTCTACAGCAACCACTAGCTAAACCCCTCTTCTTGAGCTGAAACTTTGCCATTTTAATCACCTTAGTGTGTGATCATCACCAGGTAAATTATTTACCATGTTACCAAGCTGGTGTCACCACAGTAAGTTACGAACACCTTCATGTTGATTTACTTTGGAGCTAAGTGCAAATCTCTTCTTTGCCCCTGGACCCAATTATTTATTCAGTTGGACTAAGGCACCAAGGTCCATCTACTAGATATGGTTGGCCATGCCAAAGCGCGCCGCTTGCGCCAGTGCTCGTGGTGATCATGCTGGCGTCACACACATTGCAAGCTCTGGCTCGGTCCGACCACTGTTCTCGTCTCCTCCCTCCTCGTCTCGACGTCCAACCATGTCCTGGAGCTTCCCTGTGATCGACTGCATCTCACTGCGTCACTGCCTCATCGTGGTTCGCCTTAAATGCGTCGCAAACGCCATGCCCATGCCATGCCCAGACTCTGTCCACCACTGGAGCATTGCTCAAGCTCGCTAGCATTGCTCTAGAGCCCTCCCCTCAGCTATATAAGCGTGACCCGAGTTCCCCCGCAGCTCACCCATCTCTCCCTCGCCTCATTTGGTCACCAGGATCGCCCCATCTCGCTGGAGTTCGCCTCTGTCCTCCATGGCCGCCACGGCCTCGGCTTGGTTCCGACCAACCCGAGCCTCCTCCTCTACTCCTACCACGTCCACCGAGTCCCCCTAGTCCCACTAAGCCGTCCCACCACCTCGCCCCTTGCCGGAGTGCACCGTGGCCACGGCTTCCATGTTCGGCCACCGCCTCCACCTCTCGGCCACCACCCCGTCTCGACAATTCGGAGCTTCTCCCTCCCTCCCGTCACCACCACGAGCTTCCCCACCTCCCGTAGGTCCTCCCCCACTCCTTTATTGGTCGCCGGGGTGCGTGCTTCGCCGGAGAGCACCACCGCCCGCGCGTCCCGGTCCTCCTCCTAGCGCCACCTCTCCCCTCCACCCCTCTCCTCCCCGGTGGCCGTGCTCCCTCTGAACGGGACCCCCCTCGCCGCCCCGGTCCCACTGGTGCCCTCGGCTCGGCCAGATACGGCCGGAGCTGGCCGGCCCCCTCGCCGCTTCCTCCCCTGCTCCTCCTCTGTACCTCACGGGAGCACAGGAGCGGGAGGAAGGAGACGACCGAGCCTGGCCCCTCCCCCTACGCCTGGACCCCACCTGTAAGCCTCTCCTCCCCTGGTCCACGTGGATAAGTGGAGACGTCTTTTCCGCGAATATGTTTTCATTTTCAGAAAGCGTATTCTCAATCTATTGCGGCTGACAATACGTTTCCCTTCGCAGAAAACGTGTTTGGCCCGAAGGCGCTTTCTGTTTTTCCACTAGGGCCTGTTTGCTGAAGTTTATTCACTGATTGGTCCCTGATCTTCAACTCCTCACAACTTTTCAACCGTAACTCCGATAAAGGTGAAACCAACGCTCACTTCTTCGTCTCGTCGAACTCTATCTTTTGGTAACATTTGCACTAGGTGGTATCACAATGAAAATGACCATTTTGTCCTTGCCTCTAATCAGCCCCTCTGAGAAAGAACAGCCCGGTGTTTCGTTCCGCGGCTTCACCGCACTTCTTCCCGGAGTCTCCGTCACCCCAGGCAAGCCACAATACCACTTGAATGATAGTCATGCAGTAGCCATGGTTTTCAACTTGAATATTTATTAACGGTTTGCTTGTTTAAAATATGGTTATCGTTGTTTTGGTAATGCTTCTGGGTTAGTGCTTACTTTCTTGCTATGTTGTTATGCACCTGGTTATCATGCCCTGCTAGTTGCTGGTATTCCTTTCATATGCTTATGCTCGCTAGTAGTACATGTTGATGTTGGTGATGGTCTTCGGTGCATGACTGTCGTCTATCCCGAGTATCGTTGTTATGCATGTTCCATTGCATCTAGTTGGTTAAATGCTTGCATGATGGCATTGTTGATATGTGCTTGCATGATACTTATTGTTGATGCTAGTGGTCATGCTATGTTTCTGAGAAGTATGTACTTGTGATGTTCATGCTAGTCAGTATGCCATGCTCAGTTGGATATGATTCATTGTTGATATGGTTGTTGCACCCCATGCTTATATCATGCTCATGCATTGTAATTGCATCATGTTATTTTATCACGGCTCAGCATATTGCATTCAAGTTTAACCGGATTAAATTGAACTTGAACAACTGTTGGCTGAGTCATGGTGCCACCATATCGAACTGACTAGTGCAACCACGCTTGCCTTTCTGGGAAGGTCCTAACTGGGTCTATTGTCATGCCTCTCGCCGGTGCCTCCAACGAGGGAAGGTTATGGGCGTGCGCTATCCTGATCAGGTAGGCGGACATAAGCCTTGTGTGCCCGGTGTTGTTGTTGTTGTTATGGTACCTTGTCCTCGTTTGGGACCGTTTATGTTTTGCCAC
>NC_041388.1:82961658-82963495 GCF_002162155.2 Triticum dicoccoides
CCGAATGGGAGCGCGAGGCCATGGGTTCCGTGGTGTGGGTACAGTGTACTAACCTCTGCAGAGTGTGTATTAAATCTATCGATAGCCGCACCCGCGGATAAGGGCCCAGTTCGTGTTGGTCACACTGTGGGTCAACAGTAATAATAATAATGTGCTTAATAACAACCCTGGTTCGATGATGAGATAAGTTGGTTATGTGATCCATGAATGATCACCATTTGGTGACGAGGTTACCCGTTGAGCCAAGATGGGTTCTGTTTGTGATCCGTGAGTGATCATCGTGGTATCGAGGATACCGAGTTGATGGATATTCGTGATGTTGTGCGAGAATCATGGGTAAAGATCAAGCTCCTTGTGGTCATTTAATGATTACTACGGTATTGTTTATACCAAGCTTGATTTGATACTGAGATGATCGTGTAATGTCCGAGGTTGGTAAGTGATGCATGTGATGGTTACGAGGTAACCATAACAGAATAAGTGGTTCATATAGTGTCATCATGTTTCATGCTAGTATCATCAGATTTATATGTTCATGCCATGCTCGTATTGTTCTAGTTGTTTCATGTGGGACATGCCATGCTCATATTGTTCTAGCAATATTATGTTCATGTTGTTCATGCCATGTTATCCCGATGATCTCATGATAATTCCTGCTTAACCTGTAATTGCCATGCTGTTGTTTGTCTTGAATGCTTCTGGTTATCATGAGCTTGCAAGTTCAATGTACTGACCTGGCGTGTCATGCCAGCTTGCAGGTCGTGCCTGGATTGCTTGCTTGTTTGGTGTTGTTCCCGGCATGTGTTCGCGAGCTAGGATAAACGTTCCAGCCAAAGTCCC
The DNA here is from genome assembly GCF_002162155.2 of Triticum dicoccoides. Taxonomy (NCBI): domain Eukaryota; kingdom Viridiplantae; phylum Streptophyta; class Magnoliopsida; order Poales; family Poaceae; genus Triticum; species Triticum dicoccoides. Next base: position 82,962,499 of record NC_041388.1, read on the forward strand.
CGCGGATTGGAGTTCATCATCGCCATTCGTTGTTCCGCTGCCAGTAGTTATTCCGCTGCCTCAATTTGTTATGCTGCTTGTATAGAGCAAGCGTGGTTGGCGTAGTGTAGCCGTGCCGATGTTATTCATTGTAATATCGGAGACCATGTATTCATATTTGTGTTGTAATAGAGAGTTGGTTTGTTCTATACTAAGCAGTGCCGTATTCCAGAAGACTTCACCTCGATCTCTGGGTTGGAATATGGAGCGTTTCGGTTTTCTCTGAGCCGGGGTGCCACATGGCGCACCCAGGTGGGTTGTCCCCACCTAGTGTCCCCGCAGATCCTGAAACCGACGCTATAAAATCCTATTTTTATAGAAAAAACCAGGGAGAAAGAATTATCGCGATCCACGAGACGGAGCCGCCGTCATCTCCTGTTCTTCATCAAGAGGCCAGATCTGGAGTCCGTTTGGGGCTCCGGAGAGGGGGATCTTCGTTCTTCGTCGTCACTAACCCTTCTCCATCACCAATTCCATGATGCTCCCCACCGGGAGTGAGTAATTCCTTCGTAGGCTCGCTAGTCGGTGAGGAGTTGGATGAGATTCATCATGTAATCGAGTTAGTTTTGTTAGGGCCTGATCCCTAGTATCCACTATGTTCTAAGATTGATGTTGCCATGACTTTGCCATGCTTAATGCTTGTCACTGTGGGCCCGGGTGCCATGATTTCAGATCTGAACCGTTTATATTATCACCATTATATCCATGTTCTAGATCCAATCTTGCAAGTTATAGTCACCTACTACGTGTTATGATCCGGCAACCCCGGAGTGACAATAGTCGGGACCACTCCCAGTGATGACCGTAGTTTGAGGAGTTCATGTATTCACCGTGTGTTAATGCTTTGTTCCAGTTCACTATTAAAAGGGGGCCTTAATATCCCTTAGTTTTCAATAGGACCCCACTGGCATGGGAGGGTAGGCCAAAAGATGTCATGCAAGTTCTTTTCATAAGCACG
>NC_041388.1:82965522-83034297 GCF_002162155.2 Triticum dicoccoides
TATGCAGTGAGATAGCGACGGGAGAAAGGGCGCGCAGTGCCAAAAGTTTCGGCTAAATTAGGTATCCTTACCCCGTGCCTCTATCCTTCGCCGCCGCCAGAAAAAAATCCCCCCTCTCTCTCCCCAATCTTCCTCTCCCACATCGCCATGGCCCGCCGCGCGCCACCACCCGGCCGTGCCCCTACCGGCCCTGCTCCGCCGCGCCCCTACCAGCCCTCATCCATCGCGTTGCCTCTTCCTCCCCCTTCTCTACCACATAGGTGACCCAATCGGACCATCTGGCGGTGGGCACGATGTCCTCACGCGGATCTGACTGCCGCCACCATCGCCGCCTCCACCTCAAGGTGCTCCTCGATGCGGTTGTCCCCGACGAGCTACTCCCCAACGGCCACATCCTCTCCTGCACTGCGAGCACTACGGCGAGGACGGCATCCACTTACCCGCCGCTAGATCAAGATTGCGTCCACCACCTCGACTTCACCCCAAAGGTTCTCTCCCTGTCTCTTGCTCTCTGGTTTAGGTAGTTGTATATGCTCTGATCTTTTCGGTGTTCAGATCTCGCAAGTGATGCTCATCTCTGTGATTTGCTTGTTAAGAAATTATACTGCTTCTTTCGGCTAGCTTGCCGTTGTTGCAGAATATCAGTTTGCCCTTTGCAAGGTCCGCTCTTGCAGGTCTACTAGGTAGATCTTTTTAGTAGTACAGATCTTTCAATTTAGTTTTTTCAGCTTGAACATGATGTCCAGAACCAGAACTTAAAAGTAGAACTTTTACATACAAGATCTAGTAGGTAAATCTTTTAAGTCCAAGTTCAGATTTAAAGACAGATATATGGTAGCTATGATGCAGGTTGGCCATGCTAGTACTCTCCTGCACTAGCATTTTGTTAACTTAAAACATATTTCCTGACTGAATGTTTTTCTGATTTAAAGGTACCAAGGAATGTTTAAATACTACATTGGTGTTTTCTAGCTTGGAGAAGCAACATCAACTTGGGATGTAGATTCACCAGTATATGTGCATGCATCTCATAGGGGGAGAGATCTTGCACGGATGTAAGACCATTTTTCTTCTGTTATAGATTCTAGAGTGATGCTCTGCTTAAATTCGTATCCATGCATAAAGTCAACATCCAATGAAATATGAGCAAATTATTTTATCTCTGTTATTGTAATTGGGAGCTATGACAACCATATAAATGGATTTAGTATATTTTGATTGCATAGTTTCTTTTTTGCTATTTGAAATATGAATGTGTATCTTTAATCATGACTGTTTATGCATTTTTAAGCATGACTAGAACTGTGCTGAAGATGTGTGCTTAACCGTGTAGTTTTTTTCTGCAGCTAAAATTCAGCTGAAGCTTTACAAACTAGCTGAACACTAATTCATAGAGCTATCCTTTCCTTTGCTTTGTTTTTCCTGTAGAATAGGTTAAGCATAATCTGAGTGGTGTATACCCAACACATTTCTTAATGGCCATGCATGCAATTATAATCTAATTGGGACACGACTAACAAGCTGATTTACATTAGCATGCTCATGTATGTTTTCACAACCTGGCCCTTGTCTTGCAGATCCTCGAAACGAGCCAAGAACCATTAAATGTTTTCACAACCTGGCCCTTGTCATGTATGTTTTACAGATCCTCAAAACGAGCTTAAACTTTGTTTGTTATGCAAGATCTCTTCACGTGTCATACTGATACAAACACGAGCTACATAATTTAGGCATTTACAATTATAATTAAGTGATAATTTGGCAGAACAACATGTTAGAAATTCGGTGATTTATCATTCTAACTACTGAAATTATAGGATGCACTATTTTGTCAAGTGTGGTGTTTATTCGAGAAGGCAACAAAGAGGTATGGCAGGACTGCTTTGTTTCACATGTTCGAAAGTTGCGTCTTACCTGCTTTAAATATAGTAGTTGAGACTTCTGGGGGCATGCCGTTTCATCTCGAGCTTTCTTAACTAACAGAGAAATGAAATAACTTATCAAAGCCTTTTTGTACGGTTTTTCTTTTCACTTCAAAAACATTTTCGCAAATTGGAACTTCATAGCCAGTTTCCAAATTCAAAGAAATCACCTACCATGGCCTTGTTCCTTTTCTTAAACTTCTCATTCTGCATCAGCCAAACTCCCAGCTATTTCAATGTCAAGCTCGTTGAGCAACTTGAAATCACAATTCATAGCAAATATATGAACAACTAACCATGCTTTATATTTTTGATAGGTGTTCTAAAACTAGAAGCATTTCCTTAGTTCAAACCCTGTACCATGTATATACATGCTACCCTCTTTTGATGTACTTCAACAAGCTTATCAACAAATATATACCAGATGCTACATCGGCATGTTATTATTTTGTTAGTGTAGTCACATGAACTTCATATGATTTAGCTGCATTGTCATATATTTATTCACAAGATCTGCTCGTCTATATCTGTCAAGACTGGAAACCTTGAGACGGTGATCAAACATTTGGTTGAAGGAATCAGCAAACAGATGTTTTCGAGGTACACCTATGATCTACGTGTCAACTCTCAAATGTCTAGTACTGCAAAACTGTTGTATGGCCATGATGGTGCTTTATTTATTTTTCTGTCTTTTGTGTATACAGACCAATACTTCGTTCTTATTTTCAGATACTTACAATCTTGCATGTTATTGCTGGCATGAGTTTTGTATGTCCACGACTGTTGTGATACTGTTAATATGATGCAGATTTGTGTTCTTGTGTATGCTGCAATATTTTTGATATTTTAGAGAAGTGCTAAATTTGTGACCATTATTTTCAGCATCATGTTGTGAGCTCTGATGTTCCTCTCAAGACTTGGATCGGCAACCTGATGCAAGTGCTCAAGGGATATCTGGAGCATGTACTTGTCAAGGCGATGTGATGCATGTGTAGTTAATTACCATGTTGATTGGAAGTGTTTCGATCTAGCAACAGTAGCTGATATGTGGCCTTGTCTATAGTAGGTTGTAGATTAAACTTGCAGTGTTTAGACCATTTTGCAACTTAAGCTAGCTTTTTTGGATCGATGGGTGGTATGAATATGTTGTATGATGATGAATATTCGGTCATCTATGAATTATTTGAATTATGGCTGATATATATCCAAATTTGGTGTATTGTTGCTTTGGTTGCGATTGTTTGTTGCAGCCTGTTTCTAGTATTAATAAATGGTTGATATGAATCCAAATATATATTTAAATTTATGGATGATATATAAACTTGGGTCTCACAAGCTTTCCCTAGGGCAGAATATGTCCCTAGGTATACATGATTTCCACGCTGGCAAAGGTGACCAGATGTATACTTTCCCTAGGGCATGTGCCCCTAGGTAAAGTTTAGTTTCCCGAGGGCTGATGAAAAACGCTAGGGAAAGCCCTCTTTCCCGTCTAGACTTCACCTAGAGCCCTTTACCTAGGGGAAGCTCTAGGTAAAGCCTTTACCTAGAGTTTTTGGGCTTTCACCTAGGGTATTCCATCCTAGGTAAAATCGTTGATTCTAGTAGTGACATATGCATGATCCCTTCCGACGGGAGCTTAGTTGAGCCTAGGCCGGCAGAGTTTGAGGCCTTTTATCGTACCTTAACAGTGGAAGATGAGATAGGGGTGTCAGCTATCACTGTTGCTGGCTTGCATTTTCCTGCTGTTCATTACTTTGCTCTTTTCATTGCAAAATGCTTGCTTGCTAGAGAGAAGGTGGGTGCACTCAGTTCACCAGACCTTGTTGTTTTACGTCATGCACTAGAGGGCGACAACACTTATAGCTTGGGAGCTATTGTGGCACGTCGCCTCCATATTAATAAGTCCAAGGGTAAAATACATGATGGGATTTTTGCTACTCGTTTGGCGGCACACTTCAATGTTGAGATAAGCCTTCTTGATTACCCTTTGGCCAAGGTTTACCTAGGAACACCATTTTATTGCACGAGATTACCCTGACATCCCTATTCCTTATAACTTGGTTTTCAGCATTGAAACTCGTGATATTATTCGATTGCCTGCTTTTACTTTGTTTGATCCTGTTGCCAAGGGTGGATATAGGATTATGCCTGCAGACATCATCGCCTACCGGAACGACCAGGCTGCAGAGGAGGAAGAAGAGCCTCAGCAATGGGATCAGTGGATGCCCGCTCCTCAGTACCCCAACTACTATCCAGGCTTCTGATTGATTACCAAGTAAGGCCAAAAGCCTAAGCTTTGGGGAGTATGTGTTTCCCACTGACATTACATTCATGTTCACTTATTTCATTTGTCGGTGTCCACACTTTTTCATTGTATCATCCATGCTTAAAATTTTATTTTCTCGCTTTCTTCTTGTGTGTTTGAAAAACCTTAGAAAAACCAAAAAAAATAGTTGTAGTTAGTTTACTTTCTATGCATGCTTAGCTATAGCATTGAAAAGAAAACCCGAAAAGATTTCCTTCTTCTTCTTTTGCTTGTTTGAAGCTTTCCCATGTAAATAGTTTTTTATTCGTTTTTGCTTTTCCCTTTTATTTGCTTGTTCAAGAAAACCAAAAACTACAAAAATATTTCAGTGTGTTTCTCTGAATTTCTTTTCTTTTTATTTGAGTTGTACTCAGGAGAAGACCACGATGAAAATGTTGAGTGGCTCTTTTATGAATAATTGTGGATCTAATGAAGAGCCCATTTTACCTTGTCTTCTCCTGTTTAATAAAATGTTTGCAGATTCCATCTTAGTCCACGACACTCTTGCACTATTATTATTCTCATATCGTTCGGTCATGCAAGTGAAAGGCAATAATGACGATTGATAACCCACAAGTATAGGGGATCACATTAGTTTTTGAGGGTAGAGTATTCAACCCAAATTTATAGATTCGACACAAGGGGAGCCAAAGAATATTTGAAGGTATTAGTAGCTGAGTTGTCAATTCAACCACACCCGGAGATTAATTATCTGTAGCAAGTAATCAGTAGCAAAGTAATACGATAGTTTTGATAGTGGTGACAGCAGCAATAGTAACGGTAACATTGATAGCAGTAATTTTGTAGCAAGTGTAACAGTGATGATAGCATTAGTAACTTAGTAGAAACAATATAAGATAAATTCATAGGCATTGGATCGGTGACTTGTTGGATGATATTCATGATGAGACAGTTATAACCTAGGGCGATACGGTACTAGCTCCAGTTCGTCAATATAATGTAAGCATGTATTCCGTAAATAGTCATACGTGCTTATGGAAAGAACTTGCATGACATCTTTTGTCTTACCCTCCCGTGGCAGCAGGGTCCATATTGGAAACTAAGGGATATTAAGGCCTCCTTTTAATAGAGAACCGGAACAAAGCATTAGCACACGGTGAATACATGAACTCCTCAAACTACGGTCATCACCGAGAGTGGTCCCAACTATTGTCACTCTGGGGTTGCCGGATCATAACACGTAGTAGGTGACTATAACTTGCAAGATCGGATCTAGAACATGGATATAATGATGATAACATAAACGGTTCAGATCTGAAATCATGGCACCCGGGCCCAAAGTGACAAGCATTAAGCATGGCAAAGTCATAGCAACGTCAATCTAAGAACATAGTGGATACTAGGGATCACACCCTAACAAAACTAACTCAATTACATGATGAATCTCATCCAACTCCTCACCGACCAGCGAGCCTATGAAGGAATTACTCACTCCCGGTGGGGAGCATCATGGAATTGGCGATGGAGAAGGGTTGGTGATGACGAAGAATGGAGACCCCCCTCTCCGGAGCCCCAATAGACTCCAGATCCGGCCTCCCGATGAAGAACAGGAGGTGACGGTGGCTCCGTCTCATGGATCGCGATAATTCTTTCTCCCTCATTTTTTTTCTGGAAAATAGGATTTTATAGCGTCGGTTTCAGGATCTGCGGGGCCACCAGTTGGGGACAACCCACCTGGGCGCGCTAGGAGAGGGGGGCGTGCCTTGGTGGGTTGTGCCCACCCAGGTGCCCCTCTCCGATTGATCTTGGCTCCAGAAATTCTTATTTATTATATACATATTCCTCACAAAGTTTCGTTCCATTCCTAGAAATTTTATTTCTGCACGAAAATAACACAATGGTAGTTCTGCTGAAAACAACGTCAGTCCGGGGTTCGTTTCATTCAAATCATGCAAATTAGAGTCCAAAACAAGAGGAAAAGCATTAGGAAAAGTAGATACGTTGGAGACGTATCAACTCCCCCAAGCTTAAACCTTTGCTTGTCCTCAAGCAATTCAGTTGATAACCTGAAAGTGAAAAAGAAAACTTTTACGAACTCTTTTGCTCTTGTTTGCATAAATAAGCTTAAACAACACCCAGGTTTTCAGCCAACATTATAACTAACCATGCCGACAATAAATCTTAAAGATTATATTGACTCATATCAATGACATAATCAACTAGCGAGTGATACGTCTCCGTCGTATCTATAATTTTTGATTGTTCTATGCCAATATTATTCAACTTTCATATACTTTTGGCAACTTTTTGTACTATTTTTGGGACTAACATATTGATCTAGTGCCCAGTGCCAGTTCCTGTTTGTTGCATGTTTTTTGTTTCGCAGAATATCCATATCAAACGGAGTCCAAACGGGATAAAAACTGACGGAGATTTTTTTGGGAATATATATGATTTTTGGGAAGAAAAATCCACGCGAGACGGTGCCCGAGGTGGCCACGAGGTAGGGGGGCGCGCCCCTGACCCTCATGGGCCACCCGTAAGGCGGTTGGTGCCCTTCTTTCGCCGCAAGAAATCTAATTTCCGGATAGAGATCGTGTCAAAATTTCATCCCAATCGGAGTTACAAATCTCCGAGAATATAAGAAACGGTAAAAGGGAAGAATCTGAGAACGTAGAAATAGAGAGAGACAGAGAGACATATCCAATCTCGGAGGGGCTCTTGCCCCTCCCGTGCCATGGAGGCCATGGACCAGAGGGGAAACCCTTCTCCCATCTAGGGAGGAGGTCAAGGAAGAAGAAGGAGGGGGCTCTCTCCCCCTCGCTTCCGGTGGCACCGGAGTGCCACCGGGGGCCATCATCATCACCGCGATCTACACCAACACCTCCGCCATCTTCACCAACATCTCCATCACCTTCCCCCCTCTATCTACAGCGGTCCACTCTCCCGCAACCCGCTGTACCCTCTACTTGAACATGGTGCTTTATGCTTCATATTATTATCCAATGATGTGTTGCCATCCTATGATGTCTGAGTAGATTTTCGTTGTCCTATCGGTGGTTGATGAATTGCTATGATTGATTTAATTTGCTTGTGGTTATGTTGATGTCCTTTGGTGCCCATCATATGATTGCGCGTGTGGATCACACCCTAGGGTTAGTTGTATGTTGATAGGATTATGTATTGGAGGGCAAGAGTGACAGAAGTTTCAACCTAGCATAGAAATTGATGCATACGGGATTGAAGGGGGACCAATATATCTTAATGCTATGGGTGGGTTTTACCTTAATGAACGTTAGTAGTTGCGGATTCTTGCTAATAGTTCCAATCATAAGTGCATAGAATTCCAAGTCAGGGATGACATGCTAGCAGTGGCCTCTCCCACATAATACTTGCTATCGGTCTAGTAAAGTAGTCAATTGCTTAGGGGCAATTTCGCAACTCCTACCACCACTTTTCCACACTCGCTATATTTACTTTATTGTTTCTTTATCTAAACAGCCCCTACTTTTTATTTACGTACTCTTTATTATGTTGCAAACCTATCCAACAACACCTACAAAGTACTTCTAGTTTCATACTTGTTCTAGGTAAAGCGAACGTCAAGCGTGCGTAGAGTTGTATCGGTGGTCGATAGAACTTGAGGGAATATTTATTTTACCTTTAGCTCCTCGTTGGGTTCGACACTCTTACTTATCGAAAACTGTTGCGATCCTCTATACTTGTGGGTTATCAAGACCTTTTTCCAGCGCTGTTGCCGGGGAGCAATAACATGGGGTGAATATTCTCGTGTGTGCTTGTTTGCTTTATCACTAAGTAATTTTTATTTTGTTGTTCTTAGTTGTTCTTTATCTTTAGTTATGGATATGGAACACGAAATACCAAAAAAATTAGGTGTACTTTCTGCTCATGGAGATGGGGAACCTCCTAAAACCCTCGATGCTGGTTATGTGAAAAATATTATGTACTACTTTAATAATCCTGAGAAAACCCCATTCAATTATGTAATGGGAGTAACGTTGGATCAACGTGAATACTTTAAGGATTACCGCTTGACACAAAAAGGGAAACTATTATGGGATCAAATTCATATATTGAAGTGGTATGCTCGGCAAGTATGCTTGAGATATGATTATACTTGTTGCTCTAGGATGAAGGCTCCACACCTTCCCTTTTTATGCAAATTTAATGATAATAAAACCTTAGCTTCTTATGCTAATGGTATATATGATTACTATGATGTGGAACAAATAGAAGAATTTGTTGCTTTTATGGGTGCTTATGAAATTGAATCTATGTTTAAAGAGTTTGAAGATTTTGATGATGCTGTTTATAGACCTGAAAATTTAGCTATCCTGAAATATTGTTATGAGAATTATGAATACAATTACGAAATTAATGCGCTTATTGAGAAAGTATCCGCTGTCCAAGAAGAGACTAATATTTTGCAGGAATCTATGGAAGAAGAAGTTGATGAAACTCTGAGCTCACTGGATGAAAAAGATGAGGAGGAGAGCGAAGAACAAAAGGAGGAAGAGCGGATTAGCTACCCGTGCCCACCTTCTAATGAGAGTAACTCTTCAAATCATACATTGTTTAATTTCCCTTCGTGCTTACCGGAGGATGATTGCTATGATGATTGTTATGATCCCATTGATTCTCTTGAAATATCCCTTTTTGATGATGCTTGCTATGCTTGTGGCCAAGATGCCAATATGAATTATGCTTATGGAGATGAACTTGCTATAGTTTCTTATGTTAAACATGAAATTGTTGCTATTGCACCCACACATGATAGTCCTATTATCTTTTTGAATTCCCCAAACTACACTATATCGGAGAAGTTTGCTCTTATTAAGGAATATATTGATGGGTTGCCTTTCACCGTTGCACATGATGATTTTGATGAATATAATATGCATGTGCTTGCTGCTCCTACTTTCAATTATTATGAGAGAGGAACTATATCTCCACCTCTCTATGTTTCCAATACGATAAAATTGCAAGAAACTGTTTATACTATGCATTGGCCTTTACTATGTGTGCATGAATTGTTCTTTTATGACATGCCGATGCATAGGAAGAGAGTTAGACTTCGTTGTTGTATGATATATGTTACTTTGTGCTCACTGCTAAATTACAAATCATTGTTAATTAAAATTGGCTTTGATATACCTTGGGATCCGGGTGGACTCATTACTTGAGCACTATATGCCTAGCTTAATGGCTTTAAAGAAAGCGCTGCCAGGAAGACAACCCGGAAGTTTTAGAGAGTCATTTATTTCTGTTGTGTGCTTTTATAAAGTTTAGATATAAAAATAATGTGCCAAGGTTTGCCTTTAGGATGTTTACATTTGCTTGATGGTTTATACGGTGCAGGACATAAACTTTGGCTGTAGTGCACGATTTTACATCTTTAGTTGGAACGTCAAACGGTTCTGATTCTTTTTGCACTGTCTTCCGATTTTTTCCTAATTTTGGTAGAATTGTTCAAGTATCATAAGTATGGTAAATGTTCAGATTATTACAGACTGTTCTGTTTTAGACAGATTCTGTTTTTGATGAAACTATCGATTTATATCAGTGGATTAAGCCATGAAAAAGTTACACTACAGTAGACACAATGCAAAAAAAATATATGAATTGGTTTGCAACAATACTTAGAGTAGTGATTTGTTTTATTATACTAACGGATCTTACCGAGTTTTCTGGTGAAGTTTTGTGTGGATGAAGTGTTCGATGATCGAGAAGGTCTCGATGTGAGAAGAAGGAAGAGAGGAAATAACTCAAGATTGGGGATGCCCGAGGCACCCCAAGTAAATATTCAAGGAGACTCAAGCGTCTAAGCTTGGGGATGCCCCGGAAGGCATCCCCTCTTTCTTCAACAAGTATCGGTATGTTTTCGGATTCATTTCGTTCATGCGATATGTGCAATCTTGAAGCGTCTTTTGCATTTAGTTTTCATTTTTATTTTATGCACCATGCTGGTATGAGATGGTCCTTGGTTGATTTATAGAATGCTCTTTGCACTTCACTTATATCTTTTGAGTATGGCTTTATAGAATGCTTCATGTGCTTCGCTTATATCATTTGAAGTCTGGATTGCCTGTTTCTCTTTACATAGAAAACCGCCATTTGTAGAATGCTCTTTTGCTTCACTTATATTTGTTAGAGCATGGGCATATCTTTGTAGAAAGAATTAAACTCTCTTACTTCACTTATATCTATTTAGAGAGATGACATGAATTGGTCATTCACATGATTAGTCATAAAATCCTACATAAAACTTGTAGATCACTGAATATGATATGTTTGATTCCTTGCAATAGTTTTGCATATAAAGATGGTGATATTAGAGTCATGCTAGTGGGTAGTTGTGGATTGTAGAAATACTTGTGTTGAGGTTTGTGATTCCCGTAGCATGCATGTATGGTGAACCGTTATGTAATGAAGTTGGAGCATGATGTATTTATTGATTGTCTTCCTTATGAGTGGCGGTCAGGGACGAGCGATGGTCTTTTCCTACCAATCTATCCCCCTAGGAGCATGCGCGTAGTACTTTGTTTCGATGACTAATAGATTTTCGCAATAAGTATGTGAGTTCTTTATGACTAATGTTGAGTCCATGGATTATACGCACTCTCACCCTTCCACCATTGCTAGCCTCTCTAGTACCACGCAACTTTCGCCGGTACCATAAACCCACCATATACCTTCCTCAAAACAGCCACCATACCTACCTATCATGGCATTTCCATAGCCATTCCGACATATATTGCCATGCAACTTCCATCATCATCATATACATGACTTGAGCATTCATTATCATATTGCTTTGCATGATCGTAAGATAGCTAGCATGATGTTTTCATGGCTTTTCCGTTTTTTGATGTCATTGCTACGCTAGATCATTGCACATCCCGGTACACCGCCGGAGGCATTCATATAGAGCCATATCCTTGTTCTAGATATCAAGTTGTAATATTGAGTTGTAAGTAAATAAAAGTGTGATGATCATCATTATTAGAACATTGTCCCATGTGAGGTTATCAAAATAATAGTGGCCAAAGAAGCCCCCCCAAAAAAGAGAGAGGCCAAAGAAGCCTACAAAAAAGAAAAAAAAGAAAAAAAGAAAAAAATGATGAGAGAAAAAGAGAGAAGGGGCAATGTTACTATCCTTTTACCACACTTGTGCTTCAAAGTAGCACCATGTTCTTCATATAGAGAGTCTCTTGAGTTATCACTTTCATATACTAGTGGGAATTTCATTTTAGAACTTGGCTTGTATATTCCGATGATGGGCTTCCTCAAATGCCCGAGGTCTTCATGAGCAAGCAAGTTGGGTGCACACCCACTTAGTTTCAGTTAGAGCTTTCATATACTTATAGCTCTAGTGCATCTGTTGCATGGCAATCCCTACTCACTCACATTGATATCTATTGATGGGCATCTCCATAGCCCGTTGATACACCTAGTTGATGTGAGACTATCTTCTGCTTATTGTCTTCTCCACAACCACCATTCTATTCCACCTATAGTGCTATGTCCATGGCTCACGCTCATGTATTGCGTGAAAGTTGAAAAGGTTTGAGAACGTCAAAAGTATGAAACAATTGCTTGGCTTGTCATCGGGGTTGTGCATGATGTGAGTATTTTGTGTGAAGAAGATGGAGCATAGCCAGACTTATGATTTGGTAGGGATAACTTTCTTTGGCCTTGTTATTTTGAAAAGACATGATTGCTTTATTAGTAGGCTTGAAGTATTATTGTTTTTATGTCAAATGATAGACTATTGCTTTGAATCACTCGTGTCTTAATATTCATGCCATGATTAGACATATGATCAAGATTATGCTAGGTAGCATTCCACATCAAAAAATTATCTTTTTTATCAATTACCTACTCGAGGACGAGCAGGAATTAAGCTTGGGGATGCTGATACGTCTCCACCGTATCTATAATTTTTGATTGTTCCATGCCAATATTATTCAACTTTCATATACTTTTGGCATCTTTTTATACTATTTTTGGGACTAACATATTGATCCAGTGCCCAGTGCCAGTTCCTATTTGTTGCATGTTTTTCTGTTTCGCAGAATATCCATATCAAACGGAGTCCAAACGGGATAAAAACTGACGGAGATTTTTTTGGGAATATATATGATTTTTGGGAAGAAAAATCCACGCGAGACGGTGCCCGAGGTGGCCACGAGGCAGGGGGGCGCCCCTGACCCTCGTGGGCCACCCGTAAGGCGGTTGGTGCCCTTCTTTCACCGCAAGAAAGCTAATTTCCGGATAGAGATCGTGTCAAAATTTTAGAAAAATCGGAGTTACAGATCTCCGGGAATATAAGAAACGGTAAAAGGGAAGAATTTAAGAACGCAGAAACAGAGAGAGACAGAGAGACAGATCCAATCTCGGAGGGGCTCTTGCCCCTCCCGTGCTATGGAGGCCATGGACCAGAGGGGAAACCCTTCTCCCATCTAGGGAGGAGGTCAAGGAAGAAGAAGAAGGAGGGGGGCTCTCTCCCCCTCGCTTCAGGTGGCACCGGGGTGCCACCGGGGGCCATCATCATCACCGCGATCTACACCGACACCTCCGCCATCTTCACCAACATCTCCATCACCTTCCCCCTCTATCTACAGCGGTCCACTCTCCCGCAACCCGTTGTACCCTCTATTTGAACATGGTGCTTTATGCTTCATATTATTATCCAATGATGTGTTGCCATCCTATGATGTCTGAGTAGATTTTTGTTGTCCTATCGGTGGTTGATGAATTGCTATGATTGATTTAATTTGCTTGTGGTTATGTTGATGTCCTTTGGTTCCCATCATATGATTGCGCGTGTGGATCACACCCTAGGGTTAGTTGTATGTTGATAGGACTATGTATTGGAGGGCAAGAGTGACAGAAGCTTCAACCTAGCATAGAAATTGATGCATACGGGATTGAAGGGGGACCAATATATCTTAATGCTATGGTTGGGTTTTACCTTATTGAACGTTAGTAGTTGCGGATGCTTGCTAATAGTCCCAATCATAAGTGCATAGAATTCCAAGTCAGGGATGACATGCTAGCAGTGGCCTCTCCCACATAATACTTCCTATCGGTCTAGTAAAGTAGTCAATTGCTTAGGGGCAATTTCGCAACTCCTACCACCACTTTGCCACACTCGCTATATTTACTTTATTGTTTCTTTATCTAAACAGCCCCTACTTTTTATTTACGTACTCTTTATTATGTTGCAAACCTATCCAACAACACCTACAAAGTACTTCTAGTTTCATACTTGTTCTAGGTAAAGCGAACGTCAAGCGTGCGTAGAGTTGTATCGGTGGTCGATAGAACTTGAGGGAATATTTATTCTACCTTTAGCTCCTCATTGGGTTCGACACTCTTACTTATCGAAAACTGTTGCGATCCCCTATACTTGTCGGTTAGCAGCGAGCAATACTAAGACACCTCAAATGGCAACACGTTGTCAAAACAACCATGATATAATATGACAATAATGGTATCTCGCTAGCCCTTTCTGAGATCGCAAAACCTAAATGCAGAGCACCTCCAAAGTCCAAGCAACGACTAAACATTGTAATTCATGATAGAAAAGATCCAGTCATGATGCACCCAACATTAGCTACACACAATGCGTAAGTCATGACAGCTGTGCTCTCAGGTTCTAGTGCTTGTTTTAGAAGGTGATGACACAACATAAAAGTAATAGATAGTCCCTTCGTAGAGGGAAGCAGTGATTTGCAGAGGTGCCAGAGCTCAAGTTTTTAAACAGAGATAAATGATATTTTGAGACATGCACCCTTCTCATTTACTTCACGACCATCAGTTATCAATATCTTCCATGCTAAGTATGCTAGTGGTGGTTCCCAAGCAATAAAAGTAAACGTTTTGACTCCATTGGGAGTTTTTGTTTGATTATTTGAGAGATTAGCTCTTTTTGTATTTGCAGTTTGGGACTGGGCATCCCTATTACCGCCTTTTTCTCGTGTGATGGCGAGCGAATAAACACTCGACCCGAGAATAACCCGCTTAGCATGGAAGATACCGACCACCTCCTGTCGTTCCATGAACGATCCATGCACACAAAAGGATAATTATTTAGAAGTTTTTAGAGGTGGCACATGCAAATTTACTTAGGACGGCAGGGCAATACGGCATATAGCACTACAAGAAAATACACTTCCGTGATGATACGTGTTTGTCACAGTAGGTCGCTTTTTTTGTCATGCATGTACATCCATGACAAATTTATGACAGAATCAAGATAGTCATACCTGTGCTGTCGTAGAAGTGTTCCATGACATTACCAAAATTATCATCACGGAAGTGTCCACTTCCATGATGATAAATTGCGCGTCACAGAAGTGCTTTCATCAAGGGTGACCAACACGTGGCATCCACCCTAGCGGAACGCCGTTAAGCTATCGGGTCGGGTTTTGGATCCGATAACCCGTTAACAGCCCCGACCAATGGGAAATTTCCACGTGTAAAATTCTTATTGGCCGGACGAAACACGTGTCAGCTCGTCAGTGGGTCAGATAGGCGCCTATGATACATCGACACGTGGCACGGCCCAACAGAGGCCCATTCCTGTGAAAAGGCTGACCCGTTTGACTTGGTCAAAAGGTGGCGGGCCGGCCCATGGAAAGCCTGTTAACGGCCTATTCGCATATAGCCCATTTACAGCCCGCTAACCCAAGGCCCGTTACGCCCTATCCGAATTAGGCCCAGTAGCGTCATCTAGGCCATCCAATATGATTCCAGCCCGTTTTCACTTCTGGCCCATGTATGGCCCATGACGTCTTTCGGCCCATATGAGGCCCTATGTAACTCTTGGCCTATTAACGGCCCGTGGTGTAACTGGCCCGTAATGAACAGTGTATCACTTTACACCCATTAACGGCCCATGGTGAAACT
This sequence comes from Triticum dicoccoides, assembly GCF_002162155.2. Classification (NCBI taxonomy): domain Eukaryota; kingdom Viridiplantae; phylum Streptophyta; class Magnoliopsida; order Poales; family Poaceae; genus Triticum; species Triticum dicoccoides. The sequence continues at coordinate 82,980,646 of NC_041388.1, forward strand.
GGCCCGTAATGAATAGTGTATCACTTTATACCCATTAACGGCCCGTTATTCCGTTGGGCCATTTCCAGCCCATGTTATCTTTCGGCCTTCTCAGAGCCCATTTATTCTTGGGCTCATTTCCAGCATTCGTTTACTTACGGCCCGTTACTGTCATTTTCTACTTGTGGGCCAAATTCAGCCCGTGGTTACAGTCGGCCCGTTTGTGGTCCGTTAATACGTTGGGCCGTTTTCATAGCGTCATCAAATACGACCTATTAATGATGGCCCGTTACGGTCGGCCCATGAACGGACGATTCCAACTCTAGCCTGTTTACGGCCATAATGTGGCCTGTTATTGGTGTTGGGGAACGTAGCAGAAATTCAAAATTTTCCTACGTAACACCAAGATCTATCTATGGAGAGACCAGCAACGAGTAGAAAGGAGAGTGCATCTACATACCCTTGTAGATCGCTAAGCGGAAGCGTTCAAGTGAACGGGGTTGATGGAGTCGTACTCGTCGTGATTCAAATCACCGATGCGCGTTCAACACACGTACAGCCCGGTGACGTCTCCCACGCCTTGATCCAGCAAGGAGAGAGGGAGAGGTTGAGGAAGACTCCATCCAACAGCAGCACAACGGCGTGGTGATGATGGAGGAGCGTGGCAATCCTGCAGGGCTTCGCCAAGCACCTACGGGAGAGGAGGAGGTGTCACGGGAGGGAGGGAGGCGCCAAGGGCTCAGGTATGGATGCCCTCCCTCCCCTCCACTATATATAGGGGCAAGGGAGAGGGGGGAGGCGCAGCCTTGCCCCTTACTCCAAGAAAGGGGTGCGGCTAAGAGGGGGGGAGGAGTCCATCCTCCCCAAGGCACCTCGGAGGTGCCTTCCCCCTTGAGGACTCTTCCCTCTAGGGTTCCCTAGGTGCATGGGCCTCTTGGGGCTGGTGCCCTTGGCCCATGTAGGCCAAGGCGCACCCCCTACAGCCCATGTGGCCCCCCGGGGCAGGTGGCCCCACCCGGTGGGCCCCCGGGACCCTTCCGGTGGTCCCGGTACAATACCGATGACCCCGAAACTTGTCCCGATGGCCGAAACAGGACTTCCTATATATAAATCTTTACCTTCGGACCATTCCGGAACTCCTCGTGACGTCCGGGATCTCATCCGGGACTCCGAACAACATTCGGTAACCACATACAAGCTTCCTTTATAACCCTAGCATCATCGAACCTTAAGTGTGTAGACCCTACGGGTTCGGGAGACATGCAGACATGACCGAGACGTTCTCCGGTCAATAACCAACAGCGGGATCTGGATACCCATGTTGGCTCCCACATGTTCCACGATGATCTCATCGGATGAACCACGATGTCAAGGACTTAATCAATCCCGTATTCAATTCCCTTTGTCTATCGGTATGTTACTTGCCCGAGATCCGATCGTCGGTATCCAATACCTTGTTCAATCTCGTTACCGGCAAGTCACTTCACTCGTTCCGTAACACATCATCCCGTGATCAACTCCTTGGTCACATTGTGCATATGATGATGTCCTACCGAGTGGGCCCAGAGATACCTCTCCGTTTACACGGAGTGACAAATCCCAGTCTCGATCCGCATAAAACAATAGATACTTTCGGAGATACCTGTAGTGCACCTTTATAGTCACCCAGTTACGTTGTGACGTTTGATACACCCAAAGCACTCCTACGGTATCCAGGAGTTACACGATCTCATGGTCAAAGGAAGAGATACTTGACATTGGCAAAGCTCTAGCAAACGAACTACACGATCTTTGTGCTATGCTTAGGATTGGGTCTTGTCCATCACATCATTCTTCTAATGATGTGATCCCGTTATCAATGACATCCAATGTCCATAGCCAGGAAACCATGACTATCTGTTGATCACAACGAGCTAGTCAACTAGAGGCTCACTAGGGACATATTGTGGTCTATGTATTCACACGTGTATTACAATTTCCGGATAATACAGTTATAGCATGAATAAAAGACTATTATCATGAACAAAGAAATATAATAATAACACTTTTATTATTGCCTCTAGGGCATATTTCCAACAGTCTCCCACTTGCACTAGAGTCAATAATCTAGTTCACATCGCCATGTGATTAACACTCACAGGTCACATCGCCATGTGACTAATACCCAAGAGTTTACTAGAGTCAGTAGTCTAGTTCACATCACTATGTGATTAACACTCAATGAGTTTTATGTTTGATCATGTTGCTTGTGAGAGAGGTTTTAGTCAACGGGTCTGAACCTTTCAGATCCGTGTGTGCTTTACAAATCTCCATGTCATCTCCTAGATGCAGCTACCACGCTCTATTTGGAGCTATTCCAAACAACTGTTCTACTTGGAGCTATTCTAAATTATTGCTCCATTATATGTATCCGGTCTCTCTACTCAGAGCTATCCGGATAGGTGTCAAGCTTGCATCGTCGTAACCTTTACGACGAACTCTTTTACCACCTCCATAATCGAGAAAATTCCTTAGTCCACTAGTTACTAAGGATAACTTTGACCGCTGTCCTATGATCCATTCATGGATCACTCTTGTACCCCTTGACTGACTCATGGCAAGGCACACTTTCGGTGCGGTACACAACATAGCATACTGTAGAGCCTACGTCTAAAGCATAGGGGATGACCTTCGTCCTTTCTCTCTTTTCTGCCGTGGTCGAGCTTTAGGCCTTAACTTCGTACCTTACAACTCAGGCAAGAACTCCTTCTTTGACTGATCCATCTTGAACACCTTCAAGATCATGTCAAGGTATGTGCTCATTTGAAAGTACCATTAAGCGTTTTGATCTATCCTTATAGATCTTGATGCTCAATGCTCAAGCAGCTTAATCTAGGCTTTCCATTGAAAAACACTTTCAAAATAACCCTATATGCTTTCCAGAAATTCTACGTCATTTCTGATCAACAATATGTCAACAACATATACTCATCAGAAATTCTATAGTGCTCCCACTCACTTCTTTGGAAATACAAGTTTCTCATAAACTTTGTACAAACCCAAAATCTTTGATCATCATCAAAGCATACATTCCAACTCCGAGATGCTCACTCCAGTCCTTAGAAGGATCGCTGGAGCTAGCATACCTTTTAGCATCCTTAGGATCGACAAAAAACTTTCTGATTGTATTACATACAACCTTTCCTCACGAAAACTGGTAAGGAAACTCGTTTTGATATCCATCTGCCAGATTTCACAAATACAGCTAATGCTAACATGAATCCGACGGACTTAAGCATCGCTACGGATGAGAAAATCTCATCGTAGTCAACTCCTTGAACTTGTGGAAAACTTTTTGCCACAAGTCGAGCTTCATGGATGGTGACATTACCATCCACGTCCGTCTTCTTCTTAAAGATCCATTTATCTTAATGGCTTGCCGATCATCGGGCAAGTCCACCAAAGTCCATGGATCCGTTCTCGGATTTTATAGCCTCGAGCCATTTATTGGAATCCGGGCCCACCATCGCTTCTCCATAGCTCGTAGGTTCATTGTTGTCTAGCAACATGACCTTCAAGACAGGATCACCTTACCACTCCGAAGTAGTACGTGTCCTTGTCGTCCTACGAGTTTTGGTAGTGACTTGATCCGAAGTTTCATGATCAATATCATAAGCTTCCACTTCAATTGGTGTAAGTGCCACAGGAACAACTTCCTGTGCCCTGTCACACACTAGTTGAAGAGACGGTTCAATAACCTCATCAAGTCTCCACCATCCTCCCACTCAATTCTTTCGAGAGAAACTTTTCCTCGAGAAAGGACCCGATTCAAGAAACAATCCATATTGCTTTCGGATCTGAATTAGGAGGTATACCCAACTGTTTTGGGTTTCCTATGAAGATGCATTTTATCCGCTTTGGGTTCGAGCTTAATCCTGAAACTTTTTCACATAAGCGTCGCAGCCCCAAACCTTTAAGAAACGACAACTTAGGTTTCTCTAAACCATAATTCATACGGTGTCATCTCATCGGAATTACGTGGTGCCCTATTTAAAGTGAATGTGGTTATCTCTAATGCCTAACCCATGAACGATAGTGGTAATTCGATAAGAGACATCATGGTACGCACCATATCCAATAGGGTGCAACTATGATGTTCGGACACACCATCACACTATGGTGTTCCAGGCGGTATTAATTGCGAAACAATTTCCACAATGTCTTAATTGTGTGCCAAAACTCGTAACTCAGATATTCATCTCTATGATCATATCATAGACATTTTATCCTCTTGTCACAATGATCTGCTACTTCACTCTGAAATTACTTGAACCATTCAATAATTGAGACTTGTGTTTCATCAAGTAAATATTCTCAACATCTACTCGAATCATCTGTGAAGTAAGAACATAACGATATTCACTGCATGCCTCAGCACTCATTGGACTGCACACATCAAAATGTGTTACTTCCAACAAGTTGCTATCTTGTTCCATCTTATTGAAACCAAGGCTTTTCAGTCATCTTGCCTATGTGGTATGATTTGCATATCTCAAGTGATTCAAAATCAAGTGAGTCCGAACGGTCCATTTGCATGGAGCTTCTTCATGCATATATACCAATAGACATGGTTCGCATGTCTCAAACTTTTCAAAAATGAGTGAGTCCAAAGATCCATCAACATGGAGCTTCTTCATGCGTTTTATACCATTATGACTTACATGGCAGTGCCACAAGTAAGTGGTACTATCATTACTATCTTATATCTTTTGGCATGAAAATGTGTATCACTACGACCGAGATTCAATAAACCATTCCTTTAGGTGCAAGACCATTGAAGGTATTATTCAAAAATAGAGTAACCATTATTCTCCTTAAATGAATAACCGTATTGCGATAGACATAATCCAATCATGTCTATGCTCAACGCAAACACCAATCTCGGTGGTAGAGGGAGCGTGCGATGCTTGATCACATCAACCTTGGAAACACTTCCAACACATATCGTCAGCTCACCTTTAGCTAGTCTCCTTTTATTTCGTAGCTTTTTATTTCGAGTTACTAACACTTAGCAACTGAACCGGTATCTTAATACCCTGGTGCTACTAGGAGTACTAGTAAAGTACACATTAACATAATGTATATCCAATATACTTCTATCGACCTTGCCAGCCTTCTCATCTACCAAGTATCTAGGGTAATGCTGCTCCAGTAGCTGTTCCCCTTATTACAGAAGCACTTAGTCTCGGGTTTGGGTTCAACCTTGGGTTTCTTCACTAGTGCAGCAGCCGATTTGCCGTTTCATGAAGTATCCCTTCTTGCCCTTGCCCTTCTTGAAACTAGTGGTTTCACCAACCATCAACAATTGATGCTCCTTCTTGATTTCTACTTTCGCGGTGTCAAACATCGCGAATACCTCAAGGATCATCATATCTATCCCTGATATGTTATAGTTCATCACGAAGCTCTAGCAGCTTGGCGGCAATGACTTTGGAGAAACATCACTATCTCATTTGGAAGATCAACTCCCACTTGATTCAAGTGATTGTTGCACTCAGACAATCTGAGCACAAGCTCAACGATTGAGCTTTTCTCCCTTAGTTTGTAGGCTAAGAAAATTGTTGGAGGTCTTATACCTCTTGACGTGGGCACGAGCCTGAAATCCCAATTTCAGCCCTCGAAACATCTCATATGTTCCGCGACGTTTTGAAAACGTCTTTGGTGCCTCTATTTAAACCATTTAACTGAACTATCACGTAGTTATCAAAACGTGTATGTTTGATGTTCGAAACATCCACAAACGACGTTTGGGGTTCAGCACACTGAGCAGTGCATTAAGGACATAAGCGTTCTAGTGTCCGCATAATCGCTACTGTCAACTTTCAACTATATTTTCTCTAGGAACATATCTAAAACAGTAGAACTAAAGCGCGAGCTACGACATAATTTGCAAAAGGTCTTTTGACTATGTTCAGGATAATTAAGTTCATCTTATGAACTCCCACTTAGATAGACATCCCTCTGGTCATCTAAGTGATCACATGATCCGAGTCAACTAGGCCGTGTCCGATCATCACGTGAGACGGACTAGTCATCATCGGTGAACATCTTCATGTTGATCGTATCTACTATACGACTCATGCTCGACCTTTCGGTCTCCGTGTTCCGAGGCCATGTCTGCACATGCTAGGCTCGTCAAGTTAACCCTAAGTGTTTTCGCTGTGTAAAACTGTCTTACACCCGTTGTATGTGAACGTAAGAATCCATCACACTCGATCATCACGTGGTGCTTAGAAGCGACGAACTGTAGCAACGGTGCACAGTTAGGGGAGAACACTTCTTGAAATTTTGTAAGGGATCATCTTATTTACTACCGTCGTCCTAAGTAAACAAGATGCATAAACATGATAAACATCACATGCAATCAAATAGTGACATGATATGGCCAATATCATTTTGCTCCTTTTGATCTTCATCTTCGGGGCTCCATGATCATCATCGTCACCGGCATGACACCATGATCTCCATCATCATGATCTCCATCATCGTGTCTTCATGAAGTTGTCACGCCAACGACTACTTCTACTTCTATGGCTAACGCGTTTAGCAATAAAGTAAAGTAAGTTACATGGCGTTCTTCAATGACACGCAGGTCATACAAAAATAAAGACAACTCCTATGGCTCCCGCCGGTTGTCATACTCATCGACATGCAAGTCGTGAATCCTATTACAAGAACATGATCAATCTCATACATCACATATCATTCATCACATTCTTCTGGCCATATCACATCACAAAGCATACCCTGCAAAAACAAGTTAGACGTCCTCTAATTGTTGTTTGCATGTTTTACGTGGCTGCTATGGGTTTCTAGCAAGAACGTTTCTTACCTACGCAATACCACAACGTGATATGCCAATTGCTATTTACCCTTCATAAGGACCCTTTTCATCGAATCCGTTCCGACTAAAGTGGGGGAGACTGGCACCCGCTAGCCACCTTATGCACCAAGTGCATGTCAATCGGTGGAACCTGTCTCACGTAAGAGTACGTGTAAGGTCGGCCGGGCTGCTTCATCCCACAACACCGTCGAAACAAGATTGGACTAGTAACGGTAAGCATATTGAACAACATCAACGCCCACAACTACTTTGTGTTCTACTCGTGCAAACAATCTACGCAATAGACCTAGCTCTGATACCACTGTTGGGGAACGTAGCAGAAATTCAAAATTTTCCTACGTAACACCAAGATCTATCTATGGAGAGACCAGCAATGAGTAGAAAGGAGAGTGCATCTACATACCCTTGTAGATCTCTAAGCGGAAGCGTTCAAGTGAACGGGGTTGATGGAGTCGTACTCGTCGTGATTCAAATCACCGATGACCAAGTGCCGAACGGACGGCACCTCCGCGTTCAACACACGTACAGCCCGGTGACGTCTCCCACGCCTTGATCCAGCAAGGAGAGAGGGAGAGGTTGAGGAAGACTCCATCCAACAGCAGCACAACGGCGTGGTGATGATGGAGGAGCGTGGCAATCCTGCAGGGCTTCGCCAAGCACCTACGGGAGAGGAGGAGGTGTCACGGGAGGGAGGGAGGCGCCAAGGGCTCAGGTATGGATGCCCTCCCTCCCCTCCACTATATATAGGGGCAAGGGAGAGGGGGGAGGCGCAGCCTTGCCCCTTACTCCAAGAAAGGGGTGCGGCTAAGAGGGGGGGAGGAGTCCATCCTCCCCAAGGCACCTCGGAGGTGCCTTCCCCCTTGAGGACTCTTCCCTCTAGGGTTCCCTAGGCGCATGGGCCTCTTGGGGCTGGTGCCCTTGGCCCATGTAGGCCAAGGCGCACCCCCTACAGCCCATGTGGCCCCCCGGGGCAGGTGGCCCCACCCGGTGGGCCCCCGGGACCCTTCCGATGGTCCCGGTACAATACCGATGACCCCGAAACTTGTCCCGATGGCCGAAACAGGACTTCCTATATATAAATCTTTACCTCCGGACCATTCCGGAACTCCTCGTGATGTCCGGGATCTCATCCGGGACTCCGAACAACATTCGGTAACCACATACAAGCTTCCTTTATAACCCTAGCGTCATCGAACCTTAAGTGTGTAGACCCTACGGGTTCGGGAGACATGCAGACATGACCGAGACGTTCTCCGGTCAATAACCAACAGCGGGATCTGGATACCCATGTTGGCTCCCACATGTTCCACGATGATCTCATCGGATGAACCACGATGTCAAGGACTTAATCAATCCCGTATTCAATTCCCTTTGTCTATCGGTATGTTACTTGCCCGAGATCCGATCGTCGGTATCCAATACCTTGTTCAATCTCGTTACCGGCAAGTCACTTTACTCGTTCCGTAACACATCATCCCGTGATCAACTCCTTGGTCACATTGCGCATATGATGATGTCCTACCGAGTGGGCCCAGAGATACCTCTCCATTTACACGGAGTGACAAATCCCAGTCTCGATCCGCATAAAACAATAGATACTTTCGGAGATACCTGTAGTGCACCTTTATAGTCACCCAATTACGTTGTGACGTTTGATACACCCAAAGCACTCCTACGGTATCCAGGAGTTACACGATCTCATGGTCAAAGGAAGAGATACTTGACATTGGCAAAGCTCTAGCAAATGAACTACACGATCTTTGTGCTATGCTTAGGATTGGGTCTTGTCCATCACATCATTCTTCTAATGATGTGATCCCGTTATCAATGACATCCAATGTCCATAGCCAGGAAACCATGACTATCTGTTGATCACAACGAGCTAGTCAACTAGAGGCTCACTAGGGACATATTGTGGTCTATGTATTCACACATGTATTACGATTTCCGGATAATACAGTTATAGCATGAATAAAAGACTATTATCATGAACAAAGAAATATAATAATAACACTTTTATTATTGCCTCTAGGGCATATTTCCAACAATTGGCCCATGTTTGGCCAATCGATCATACGGCCCGTATAAGGCCCATTGATGATACAGCCCGTAGAAGGCCCGTTGTTTCTACGACCCGTAGAAGGCCTACTGTTTCTACGGCCCATAGAAGGCCCACTGTTTCTACGGCCCGTAGGAGGCCCAGTGTCACTACAATAAATATTAGCCCATGTTATTGTGGCCTAGTTTTAAAAAATAGGTTATTGCATCCACTAGTTAACCGCGGAAAAAGAACTGCAATGACTACAAGCAAACAAATAAACAAGACAACAAGGAAATAAATAAGCAAGCAACTAACGCTAGGCTATCACGGCTATTACACATATTACATCCACTTGGCATCAAAGTTTGCCACCAGTGCAAATATAGGGAACAAAGCAGCATATCATATACACTGGCCGTCAAAATCGGCCACCAGTGCAAATAAATGCGGCAGCAAAACAAGAGCATAACTGAAACAACTTCGGAAGAGCTCAAGAAACGTTATCCTGGGTATCCACCATGCTGGCAATAAGCTTAGAAAGCTGATTAGCTTTGTCCTGTTTGGCGCTAAAATCCTCCAACGCTTGCTGTTGCACCAGAAAGTATGCATCAGAATGCTCCAGGGACTTCCGCAGTCCTTCCGCTTCTTGTCGCAGCACAACTGATGTCTTTCAGCTTGTAGTTGAGACTCAAGAAACCGAACTGATTCAGACAGTGAGTTTGAATAGCTTGTGCAAGTGGTAGTGGCCAGTAATTCCAACACTAAACCAAGACAGGATGTGTCACTATCCTGAACCTTATCTGCATTACTTCCTTTACCGTTGCTTAATAAGGCACTCTTCCCCAATATTCTGTCAGCATTCTAAAAGAAGAAACAAGCAGACACATAACAAGTTTAGCATGTACTAGTATATGAAACTCATTTCGGTGAACCAGTTCATTAGTAAGGTGGACAGGATTAAACTACCAAGTCTTCTATTGCCAAGTACTAGTACATAATAAAAGCATCAAACAAACATATATCTATGTCCTATGGTAGCAATGGAATCTTAAATTAGAACAGTTGTTCTTCAGGTTTAGGCACTTGTTCTACATGAACAGAGTACAGTAAGATGCAAGAATATAATACATAAAAATAGAAAATGAGCTCATAGACCTTACCACATTCTTGGTTCCGTACCAGTACAGAACAAGGCGTTCCCAGCCATCGTCCGGTAAATGTGTCTCAGGAGAACGTAAGAGAATTTGATGAGTTTCTTTGCCGGTGAAGTACGTTTTCTATAGGTAATTCCGATACTGCCACCAAGCATTCTTGAAGATAGCAGAGGTATTAGCACAGGTTACCTCATCCTGAGTTTCCAAATCGGTCCTTCTCTATAGAGAAAAATGGGAAAATTTGTTGCATTATAACCATCATGGAGGTATGATGTTTGGGACGAAGCAAAGTAATTGCCATGAATAACATTACTTACACATAACTCCTGGACAAACACCTGCAACTGGCATTTTCCTTCATCTTCAGTATAATATTTCCAAGATGGGAAGATACGCACATATGATTTAACAACATCAAATGCGATAGATGCTAAACTACGACTAACTGGTTGTGCTTCCTCCACAGGAATAAGCATACTAACTGGTGGAGTTGGGGTTCGCCGTGATAGTACTGGCCCTTTGGGCACTGGAGCTGCCTTACTAACTGCTCTTATTTGGGAGCTCTGTGATGGAGATGGTGCTGTGTCAACAGGAACTGGGTTACTATCGGCTGGGGTTGGGGTTAGATTGGGTGAAGCTGGTTCTCTGTCCATCATAGTAGGGGTACAATCCGCGAGAGTTTGGGTTATGTGTGGTAGGGCTGGTTCTTGTGCATGTACAACCAGGGTGCTATCTCCACCAAGAGGTAGCACTGTTTTATTTGAAGACCGTGTTTTTAGTCCACTAGATACTGGCATCACCCGTTCCAATTCAAATGGCTGATAAACAGGAAACATAGTTGAATGTACAGGCATTGTGTGAGAGACAGATGCAATAGATAGTGTGGAAAAAAGAGGGCATGAAATAGTTGACATGTATATTGTTTAACTAAAACGGATAGCATAACATAATTTCACATATATGATGTCTATCTAAACTGGATAGCATAGCATAACATAATTCAAAGATATGATAAATAACTAAACATGATCGCATGACATAATTCACCTACATGTTATCTAAGTAATCAAGATCGCATCATTTAATTAACATATATGATTTATATGCTAAACAGAGGGCATTCGATATGATGTCTGAACTAAGAACATGGTGTTGAATATTGTGTATATGATGTCTAAACTATGCAATGCAAGACACCGTATGCATGATATGAGCAGTATAACCGTGCCAAGTTAGAGCATACACCTCAGTGGGGGAATAGGACTGGTCATCTGTCTCTGAATCCATCTCTGAGGAGCTATCGGGACCCAACAAGAGATCTGCTTCGACAGGTAGCACTGTCTGCTCTGAAGGCCTTGTTTTCACTCCAGATTTTTCCATCTCCCACCCAAATGGCTGATTCACAAGAAGAGTAGTTTAATGTACAAACTTTGTCGCCAAATGGAAATGTAATGAAGAAAAGGATGGGCAAGATATCATTCAAATATATGATGCCTGGTTAAACAGGATGGCATTGCACATTTCACATATATTATGGCTGGCTAAAAGACATGAGACTGCATAATTCCCATATATGATATAGAAACTAAACAGGTGGCATTATAGAACATGTCTAAACTAAGTAGATGACATATATGATGTCAAAAGCAGGCACTTCAAGGCAACATATGCATGATATGACTAACATCATCATGCCAAGGTAGAGAAACACCTTGGGGGGTAAATAGGAGTGGTCAGCGGCGTCCGAATCCGCCTCAGAACAGATATCTGTCGGCGTTCTGGGAACGGGGGTCCCCAGACTTGCCTGCCTGCGGCCTGCGGCGTGGCTCAAAAGGGGGCCCAGCGTGGCCCATCTTCATCAACACAGACCCAAGACCCTCGCGAGGGGCCAAGCCTCGCGGGGCGGATGACACAGAGCTTCCTCAGGCACGGCCTCATTAGGCTGGCTCACGAGGAGGCGGAGAGATCAAGGAGGGGTACCTCACGAGGTGCCCGTGACACAAGCCATGACGACCAAAGGCGCCAGGCGGGCGCCGGCCGCGCAGTGTCCTCCTTTCCTCTTTGGTGCAAAGGGAGCAAGCGCAGGCGAGAGCATCAAGCAAAGGCACCCGTTTCAGTGCAACGAGACCAAGATCAGTCCAACGGCAGGGAGGAAGTCATTGTGGAGCCCAAGCCAGCGTCACCACCAGAGCCTTTGGCAGGCGAGGACCAACTTTAGTCAGGATAAGTGTACCAGATGTTCCCCTTCAAAATGGCCAATTGTTGGCGCCCTTCCCGCTCAATATTTGGGAAGAGGCCCAGGGCCTTTGCCTATAAAAAGGACTAGCCACCCCTAGGGTAGAGGGGGAATCAAGAAGGGAGAATCTAGAAGCCAAGAGAGAAACTAGCTAGGATCGGATCGAGTAGCATCACACACACAGAGAGAGAAGGGTGATTGAACTCCTCCTAGCAGTTCATCCCCCAGCCAAGAACAGACCCTCGCGAGGCTGTTCTTCCTTGTATTGCTCATCATCATCAGCCCAAGAGGCAATCCACCACACCACACACTGGAGTAGGGTATTACACCACAACGGTGGCCCGAACCAGTATAAACCCTGTGTCTCTTGTGCTGTTCTTTCCATAGCTTAGATCTTAGCGAGGCAGAGGGGTGCAGGTAGGTAGAAGGCGAAATCTCCGCGCGCACCCTAGTGTTTGAACCTCAAGGGTCTGCCGGAACCCGAAATCCGACATTTGGCGCGCTAGGTAGGGGTGCGCCAGAATTCGTCTTCCACCACTCCGTTCTCTTCCGACCATCACGTCCATGTCTGACGCTCGTCGGGCCCGCGCCAAGCGCCGGGCCGCTCTCGCTTCCCGCGTCGCCCAGACGGCTCCTGTCGGCGGGCGTCCTCGCCGTTCCCCATCACCTGCCGTCAACGCCGCCACCGGCTCGGTGGGGAACGAGCAGCAAGCGTCGTCTCAGCATCCGTCCATGCGGCAAGACGGCCGCACCGCTACTCCCTCGCTCACCCCAGCTGGTTCTTTGTCTTGCGTGCTCCGCGCACCCATGGAGGCTCGAGCTGCGCTCATCGCGGAAAACGAGCTCCTGCGCTACCCTCCCGTCGACAACGTCTACGAAGAATGGCTCGACCGCGTCACCGATCTCGTCCGCGCCGCAGGGGGCTCTCCTGCGCCGTCCGTTCCGCTGCACCGCACCCCGCCCCGCACGGGTGACGAAGCTCCGGGGGCGCCCCAGCCGCCTCCTCCTCAAGAAGGCTCCATGGCTCCAAGGCGCGTGGCCCCTGGGCGGAACCCGCTCCGTCAGGTGCGAGCGCGACAAGAGCAGAGCTGCCAAGAAGTCCCTCGCCCGCAAGAAGCTGCCCGGGCGCTCCCTGCTCCAGCACGTCGCGACCATGCTCCTGCTCCCGCACGTCAGGACCCCACGCTGCTCTCAGCTGCAGCGTGTGGGGACATGCAAGACCAAGCTCTCCGTCACCCAAGGCCTCCCGTGGCCACAGCAGGCTGCCGTGCCTTCACCACCGAGCTACGCAGCGTCGTGTGGCCCGGCAAGTTCAAGCCAGACCTGCCTCCTCGTTACGACGGCACGGCCGACCCTGCGGAGTTCCTCCAGCTCTATGAGCTGGGCATCGAAGCTGCCAACGGAGACGAGAAGGTCATGGCGAACTGGTTTCCCATGGCGCTCAAGGACGGGGCCCGCACCTGGCTCCTGAACCTGGCTCCAGGCACGATCTCCTCCTGGGACGAGATGCGCACCCGCTTCATCGCCAACTTCCAAGGTACTCGCGACCGGCCACCCGCCGTGAGCGACATGCGCCGCATCAAGCAACAACCCGGAGAGACCCTGCAGAAGTACATCTAGTGCTTCAACAATGCACGCCTCAAGATTCCCAAGGTGACCGAGGAGGCCATCATCTCAGCCTTCTCCGACGGCGTGCGTGATGTCAAGATGAAGGAGGAGCTGGCGATGCATGAAGACCTGTGCACTTCCTTGGAGTTGTTCAACTTGGCAACCAAGTGCGCCAGGGCTGAGGAAGGGCATCTCTCCCTCCTCGAGCTGCCTTCCGCAGACCCAGAAGAGAAGAAGCCCAAGGCCAAGGATGTGAAGCGCAAGGGGGCTGCCGTGCTCATGGCAGAACCAGACACCAAGCGGGGCAGAGATCAGCCCGAATCTTCCAAGGACAGTCGGTACTGTATGTACCACGACCTCCACACCCACAACACCAACGAATGTCAAGAGCTCCGAGCCGTGTGAGAAGGAAGGATCGGCCGTCGCCCCGACCACGGTGACTGGGGATACAGTTGAGGAGGAGGAAGGAACGCATGACGCTGGGAAGACCGCTGCCTGTGCCAAGGGTGGCGCGATCGACATCGCGAGGATCGTTGGCAAGATCCGCCTCGCGAGGGAGACTGGAGGGATCAGCCTCGCGAGGATCGCCCACAAGGCAACGCAGGCCTCCCTCCGCTGCCGCCGCAGCTAAGGAGAAACGAGGACCGCCATCAGGACGAGCGAGCTGGGGGCTTCCAGGAGCCGCGCGCGATCGCCTGCATCCTGGGCAGGGCTCAAGCCCCAGCCTCTCAATGCATCTTCAAGCAGTTCACTTGCGAAGTGAATGCAGTCCTCCCCAAGCTCGAAGCCACGCGCCCTCTCAGGTGGTCGGCGTGCGCCATCACGTTCAGCTCAGCAGATCAACTCAAGTGTGCGGCCACAGATGGAGTCCTCCCGATGCTTTGTTCCCCAATCATCAGCAACATGGTGGTCACCAGGACCCTCATCGATGGCGGGGCAGGGCTCAACGTCCTGTCCGTGGAAACATTCAACAATCTCCAAGTGCCCTACAACCAGCTTCAGCCAACCAAGCCTTTCTCCGGAGTCACCGACGGCTCCACGGTCCCGATTGGGCAGGTCCGCCTCCCTGTCACCCTCGGGGCACGCGACAACTACCGCACCGAGCTCATCGACTTCGACGTCGCTCACATTCGCCTGCCGTACAACGCCATCCTTGGGTACCCAGCGCTGGCCAAGTTCATGGCCGCAACTCACCACGGCTACAACGTCCTCAAGATGCCAGGAAGTGGCGGAGTCATCACGATGCCCTGTGAAGAGAAGGACGCGGTGTGTTCCCTGGAACAAGCCTTTCAGGCCGCATCACTGGAAGACCCGGATCGCGGAAGCAGGAGGCTTCCCGAGACCGCCTCCAAGAAGAAGAAGACATCGTCCGGCCCGGCCCCTCAGGAGGCAGGCCCCTCAGGGCCCGCGCGTGCCCAGGGGGAACCTCCTTCCATCGCATAGGAAAGCGCACCCGGCGCCCTCCTCAGGCAGGGCTCGGGGGCTCTCCCCTGGAGGGCCACCGACCTGGCTAAGGTCACGAGGGAGGCGCTTGGGCACCACATGGAGGTGTGTTTCGAAGCACGTTTCCCTCAAGAAGGAGTAAGGCAAGGAGGGACAGACCCTCAGGAGTTCGTCAGCAAGGCCATTCAGGAGCTACAGGAGTCAAGAGTCATGAAAGGCGGCCGCCGCCTACTAGCTGTGGCTCCCCATCCAGGCGAGGATGGTGGGCTGCGCGTCTGCATCGACATACCAGGGCTCAATCGAGTCACCTCTCTGGAGTGCCTCTGGCCCTCGCGAGTGGGGCGCTGCGAAGGTCCACCCCACATCTACGTTCGCATGCCTTACGGCTTGCCGAACGCGGCTGCCACGTACCAGCTCCTCATGAGGGGCATCATGGAGACTCAAGAGGCCAGGCGTTCCGCATCCCTGGCGGAGATGGAGATGGTCCGTGAGGAGCCACCAGTGCCTTCGGAGCCTCCCGAGGCCCCTGGGCCTGGGGGCTCGTGAGGATCGGCTTCCGCAGCCCACCGAGCCTGCTACGCCAACACTCCTTCATCCTCAACATCATCAGGTGACATCTTTCAAGTTTCATTTCCAGCTGGGAGCACCCCCCAGGGCTGCATTATGCCCAGGCCGCGTGGGTCCGTCCCTGCGGCATGTATCCCTTTTATTTCATGTTGTTAGCTTACCTTGTTGGGGCGCCCCTCGGGCTGCATCATCCCCCAAGTCGCTCAGGCCAGACCCAGCGGCATGTATCCCTTTTGCGTCTATTTTCGGCTATGCATTTGACCCACCATGCTTGATTATTTGATACCTGTCCACGGCACCTCTTCTTCTCCATGCCGACCACTTGCACGTTAAAGGGGGGGGGGTACCTGAGCATCGCGACTCAGGGCTCTTACTGGCTCTCCAGCCCTCACCCTCTGGCCTTGTCCACAGCATCGTGACCTGGCATACCAGCGATGGCTGAGACCAGCTCGACGGCCGGGACCCGAGGACGTAGAGTGCCGGCATCTAACCAAATTTGCAGGGACACATCACAAGATAAGGCCCAGTGCCGGGCGCAACCCGCCTAGAGGTAGGGCCCCGTGAGTCCCGTGCTGGCTCACGGGTGCCCAGATACACCTCGCCAGGCCCTACCGTGCCAGCCACGTGTCAAGGTGGGGCTGTACACGCCCCGGGGGCTCCTCCCAGAGGGGAGCCCCCTCCCACGTACCAGTGGAAGCACCATGCTCCGTGCTGGCTGATGACACTACCGAGGAGCGGCTATGCCCGTACACATACGGAAGCGCTATGCTCCGCGCTGGTGATAAACAATTGAGGGCGGCCCCCGGGCCGCATCAACCTCAGGGAGCCTAGAGCTCAGTGTCTAGCCTCATCGTAACGCCTCCCCTCGGGAGTGCCGCGCGAGGGGGCTGGGCACGGGGGCTGCGCCTGGGTCACGCCCAGACGCACGCCACCCAGCCAGGCCCCCCGGGCCTGATTCGTCGCGCGTCTCTCACCGAGCGGAGCCAAGGTACGAAGGCCGTTTGAGCGTCAAGGGGGACTCCTGAGCATCACGACTCAGGAGCCTAACTGGTCACGTAGCCCCTCACTCCTTAGTTCCGAAAGGCTAACGGCGGTTGAGGTATGCGCGCGGCCGGGCTCTGCAGACGTAGAACGGTAGATCCACCCACATCACACCTCCCTACTTGCTATTCGTGCACCAAGGGGGACTCCTGAGCATCGCGACTCAGGAGCCTAACTTGTCACGTAGCCCCTCACTCCTTGGTCCCGTCCTGGTTTTCGGTCGAGGCTAACGGCGGCTGAGGTATGCGCGGGGCCGGGCTCTACCGGCGTAGAACATAAGCAAGTAGGAAGGAAAAGCGTAAATTTCAAGGAATTCAAAAGCAAATATTACAGTCCACACTGTTATCTCAATGCCAAATGCAAGTTTAAACGCCTCCCCGAGGCATGATACATGTGCAGGAATTAAAGGCAGGACAGGAGCCACAACGGAGTCACTTGTTGGTGGTGGAGCAGCACGGAGTGGGTTCGCCTCATGGAGCAGCGGGGTCGGCAGCGCCTTACTTCGGCTTGGTGCTGAAGGCCCGGAACTTCCCCAGCAGAGCCTCCGCGCGACCCTTCACGGCCTCGGCAGCGGCAGCGGCACGCTCGCCCCTTACTGGCTCTAGCAGGCTATCGAGGTCGACGCCGGGATCGCGAAGGTAGATGTGGGTGAGGACCCGCATCAACGCTGCAGGAGACAGGACACAAGCCTCGGCCTCGACCGTGGGGCCAAGGCCAAGGCGACATCTTCAAGAGCGCGAACCAGGAAGGGAAGCAGCTTGGCGGGGCCATCCTCGGCGCGAGCCAGCGGGCTCTCCAGGTCGCTGTCGTAAAGCATACTCAGCGAGGAGCGAGCCTTCGCCTCCATCTCCGTAAAGGCCATGCGGTCCTCGGCAAGAACCTGGGCCTTGTCGTCCAGCTCGACCTTCCTCGCCCCTAACTCCTGCTCCAGCGCGCCTAGGCGGTTATGACCCCTCCTGAGCTTGACCTCCCTCTCCTTGACGGCCGCCTCGCGAGCCTTCACGCCTTCTTCCTGCTCTTGGCGAAGGCGAGCCTCTTTCGCGAGCTGGTCCCGCAGGCCTTGCAGCTTGTCCTCCAGCGCCTTGCAGCGACCATGGATGTCGACCACCTCCCTCAGGGCTGCGTCACGAGCAGCCTTCGCCTCAAGGACGGCCTGCCTCTCCTCATCGCAAGCCGTCGAGGCCTGGACCAACGCCGCCCGAATCGAAGCGTCGGAGCGAATCCATCCTGAAGCCAGCTCCAAGCGCCCGGCCACCAAGCGAGGGTCGGCGCCAAGAAGATCCTGCCGCAGCCGGTCCAGCTCAGCAGCAGCACGATCCAGAACGGCAGGAGGAGTCGGAGAGACAGCAGTCGGTGGAGTAGGAGGAGAAGGCGACAGCGCGACCACAACATCCTGAGGCGGAGCCTGCTGCGCCCCAACGGCTGTAGTGGTGGCAGCAGGCAAAGGCACCTCGGGAGTCACTTGGGCTATGGGGGCTGAGCTCGCCCCAGCCGGCTCAGCCAGGCCTCGCGAGGACGACCAGGCAGGAGAAGCCCGTGCGTCGCGGTCACCTTCCTTCGCGGGCAGAGGCGCTGCCACGGATGGAACCTCAGGAGCTCCCTTCGGCTTCTTTGCTGCGGGCGCTAGCCTGTCCAAGAGATGTGGATGTCAAGCCTCAACAGCAGAACAAGAAATAAAGACAAGAATCAAGCGCTTACGGGTCGTCGCCAGTGAGCTCAGGCAGCCTCTGGCCAAATTTGAAGCCTGAAAGCCGGCTGGAAGGGTCAACCTTGGGAAACTCGGGAGCGGAAGGCGCGTCTGTGGTCCGCCTCGGGGCCGGGGCAGACCCGCGAGAGATCAGCCCGGTCCTGTCCTTCTTCGGGATCGGGGGCAAGCTCCCGCCGCCCTGCTCGTCATCATCCTCATCGTCATCGCTCGGAGAGAGGCAGAGAGCGCGGGACCTACGCCGGGGGAGGGGAGCCCTCGACTCTCCGTCAGTCGCCTCGGAGTCAGGCCCTTTTTCCTGCTCCCCTCCTTCCTCCTCTTCGCTGGAGTCGTCGGAGGACACGTCCACCGATTCCCTGGGAGTTTCCATGGGCACAGGCCCGTCCCCGTTGAAGACGGGCATGGACTCCACTACCTGCTCCCAGTCGTCGCGGAGGAACAAGGGCGTAGGAGCGCCCTCCAACCTCGCCACATCGCCCCCGACCAGAGATTGGAGGACCGCGGCCAGATCTTCGTCAGCCAAGGCCGCGGGGCTCGGATGGGGCCTCCACATCAGAAGTGAGTACTGCCGAAGCGGAGCCAGTTGGTGCTCCAGGAATTCCCTCAGCAGCGACGCGCGGGTCAGCTTCGCCGCCGCCATGTTGGCCGGCCTCAGATCCGTGTCCATCTTCTCCAACACCAGCTTCGCGCGGGGGTCCGCGAGCTCCGCTCGACCCCAATCGCTGGAGCTCGTGGGTTTCTCCGTGGGCAAGATCAGCCGAGGGTGGATGCGCCCAGCATCTGCCAAGACCCACTTGCTCCCGAAGCCCTCAATCCTTTTCCCGGGGTTCGAAATGGCAATGGCGCCACCGTACGTGATGAAGCTCGCGCACGCGGAAGCAGGACCGCGAGAGGTCCAGAGGTAGAAGTAGTGGCATAGTAAGGCCACTGAGGGCTGCACCCCTACGTGAGCCTCACAGTAATAGGCGAAGATTGCCAGGAGAAGGACGGAGTTGGGGTGGAGATGCAGAGCCTGTAGCTTATAATGGCGGAGGACAGAGAAGAAGAACTCGGAGAAGGGAGGCACCAGGCCAGCAGCAATGGTGCTTATAAATAACGGATAGAAGGTGCTCCCTTGGCCCTCAGGGGTGGCGGAGCCGGCCTTGAACACCTTCGCCCCGTCGATGCTCTGCACCGCCGCCATCCGGCGCAACCGGGCGAGGCTCGCCTCCGACATGTTCGGCGAGTCCAGGGCAGACGAGTACCAAGCTCCGGCCGGGGACTGACGAGGTGCCATGGCTTCCTAGGTCACGCGGTCGGAGTAGATCTGGAAATTTTGGAGGAAGGAAGGAGAGGCGCAAGAAAGGGGATCTGAGCAGCAACCGGAGAAAGCAAAAAAAAGCAAAGCCTAGGCAGATGCCGCTCCCTTATCAACTCGCGCGGTTGCTGAGGCGCCCACGTCTAGTCAACCGCCACGTGGCGCCCAAGGCCGTAGGCTGTTAGGGCCCGCGGCGCTTCGCTCTTGCCCTTTCGCCTCCCTGCACGGCCAAGTCCGGGCGCGCCTTGGGCCCGGGGGCTACTGTCGGCGTTCTAGGAATGGGGGTCCCCAGACTTGCCTGCCTGCGGCCTGTGGCATGGCTCAAAAGGGGGCCCAGCACAGCCCATCTTCATCAACACAGACCCAAGACCCTCCCGAGGGGCCAAGCCTCGCGGGGCGGACTACACGGAGCTTCCTCAGGCACGGCCTCATCAGGCTGGCTCGCGAGGAGGCGGAGAGATCAAGGCGGGGTACCTCACGAGGTGCCCGTGACACAAGCCATGACGACCAAAGGCACCAGGCGGGCGCCAGCCGCGCAGTGTCATCCTTTCCTCTTTGGTGCAAAGGCACCCGTTTTGGTGCAATGAGACCAAGACCAGTCCAACGGCAGGGAGGAAGTCATTGTGGAGCCCAAGCCAGTGTCACCACCAGAGCCTTTGGCAGGCGAGGACCAACTTTAGTCAGGATAAGTGTACCAGATGTTCCCCTTCAAAATGGCCAATTGTTGGCGCCCTTCCCGCTCAATATTGGGGAAGAGGCCCAGGGCCTTTGCCTATAAATAGGACTAGCCACCCCTAGGGTAGAGGGGGAATCAAGAAGGGAGAATCTAGAAGCCAAGAGAGAAACTAGCTAGGATCGAATCGAGTAGCATCACACACACAGAGAGAGAAGGGTGACTGAACTCCTCCTAGCAGTTCATCCCCCCAGCCAAGAACAGACCCTTGCGAGGCTGTTCTTCCTTGTATTGCTCATCATCATCAGCCCAAGAGGCAATCCACCACACCACACACTGGAGTAGGGTATTACACCACAACGGTGGCCCGAACCAGTATAAACCCTGTGTCTCTTATGCTGTTCTTTCCATAGCTTAGATCTTAGCGAGGCAGAGGGGTGCAGGTAGGTAGAAGGTGAAATCTCCGCGCGCACCCCAGTGTTCGAACCTCAAGGGTCTGCCGGAACCCGAAATCCGACAATATCTTCCTCTGGATTACAATCTGGAGAGGAGTGGGGAGGGTTTGGCATTGAACCCACCATGGAGCAATGTCTGCATGACATTGTATTGCCGCGCAAAAATCTTCTCTTTTTCTCTACATGTTCAGCATGACTATGTACAATATCTGACATGCATACGAAAAAAATATGGTGAGATTATGTAAGGAGAGCATGCAAAAATTTAGAGTTATGGTAACAACCAGTGGATCGATGTTTTTCCGTTGAACCAAAATAGCCCTAATGGATCGACGTGAATGTATAGTAATAAGTGATGCAACAAGTGTACAACCTATTTTCCATAGCCGTGTCGACCTCAGCATCATTGGGTTGGTCGCTGAAGCAGTTGAGGCAGAGGTGGCTATCGGAGGTGTGGAGGAAGATCTATGGAATCTGTAGACGGTGTCCAGGGCACTGCTCTGTTGTGACGGATCGTTCTGTCGTTGGAGCAGCTCCGGTGAGCCGTAAGATGTCAAGGCTGAAGCAGCACAAGACAAACATCGTCAATCTCAAGTGGGATTCTAATAGCATCTCCAATAGATGATGTAAAATGGATGTAAAATTAACATCACCAAAAACCACCTGACTACAACAGATGAGGTAAAAACTCTTGACTCTGAACTTAACTGTCGAAACTGAAATTTACTGTGGAATCTGAATGCTACTGCCGAAACTGAACGCAATGGTAGCAGAGAGGCACTTGACATGTAGTTTAGGGAGGGCCTGAAGTTCATCTTCAACCTGCACCCCCCTGAGCCGCCAGCCACCACCGGCCTCGCCGCCGGCCCCAATGCCGCCTCGCCGCCCCGAAACAACTCGCCACCGCCGCCCCGGCCAGCCCTCTAGGCCCCCGCCCCTCACCCTGAACCCTAGGATAGATAGTGGGGTACCTCTCCGGCGAGCCCCCGTCCCCGCTGCAGGTGGTTCTTCCTTAACTCCGGCGAGCCCCCCCAACCCCTGAAAATTGACTAACCCAAAAGTCGATTCAGTCGACTGAAGTGTGGCTTAATCAGAGCAAAGCAGCAACACGAGCGAGGGGGAGAGCAGCAGCAGCTGGGCAAGCGAGCGATCGAGCGAGAGCCGGAGTAGCAGCAGCAGATCCGGCTGGTATGGCCGCCGCCGCCGAAGGGGCCTCACACTGGGGGAGAGCCGCTGTGGAGATGTCGCCCGCGGCGCCGGCTTCAAGGTAGCCGCTCCATGGGGGTGTGGGATGGAGCACCGTCAGCGCCGGAAGGTCGAGTTAAGGAGAAGGTGCGATGCGATGAGTGTACAACCTCTTTGGTGGCGCCGAGTAGACCTTGGCTTCGTCCGAGGAGTCGGTGAGGATGCTGCGGTTCCGGTGGAGCAGGTTAAGGCGACGCTATGGGGATGGAGCAACCGCGATAGACGAGGCG
The DNA here is from genome assembly GCF_002162155.2 of Triticum dicoccoides. NCBI lineage: Eukaryota > Viridiplantae > Streptophyta > Magnoliopsida > Poales > Poaceae > Triticum > Triticum dicoccoides. Next base: position 83,003,203 of record NC_041388.1, read on the forward strand.
ATCGTCAGAGCAGATCCTTGGAGGTGGAGGACGGGGCGGCTGAACCGGCGGGACGGCGAGATGGATGACGGATCCTCATCCGGGGAGACGGACGAGGGACGTCGAGCTGTTGCGGTGGACGATGTCATCGGGGAAGAGGCTCCGGCTGGGCTGCGGTGACGTGGCGGATGGAGGAGGGTGGGGTTTCGTGGCTGGAGCGGAGAGGTTATGGCGGCCTGGGATTTCGAATGGCAAAAAGGGGGCGATGGGAGTGGGTGAAGCATGACTTAGGAATGCGCTTGTCCAAAATGTAGGGTGTGTTACAAAAGTACCCCCCACCGATTTGAACTAGCGGACCTTTCGGCTCAGGGTTAGAAGGGGGATTTCGTGTGTAGGGATTTGGCAGCTGGAGGGAGTTTTCGCGCGCGTTGTAATTTCAGGATAGCAAGGCGCGGGTTGTGAAGGCGCCAGTTTTGGGAGCACGATATCTGAATTTTCGGGATATAACAAGACGCGGGTTGAATTTTAGGGACAAGCCTAACGTGTAGTAATATTGTACTTGTATGTACCAAATCAATTCGCACTTCCCTCAACCAAAAAGAAAAAGAAAAAAATAAAACTATTCACACCACACAAAGAGAGAGTCTTGCCCCGTTTTACTATACAAATGCTATTCAAAGCTACTCCCTCCTTCCATCTATATAGGGCCTAATGCGTTTTCGATGCTAACTTTGACCAAATATTAGAGCAATGATATATGACATGCAACTTACACAAAGCACACCGTTAAATTCGTTTGTGAAAGGTTCTTTCAATGATATAATTTTCACATTATGCATGTCATGTACTATTAATCTTGTCAATAGTCAAAGGCGGTCTTAAAAATCTCATTACGCCCTATATAGATGGAAGGAGGGAGTATGAATCCATGTTATGTCCGATTAATTTTTTTCGCTTGCTGTATAATGCATGTAACCTACTCATACCAACATTTTAGTGCATTCCAAATGTCTATACTACCGCTGCAATTCGAACTAGATTTGAATTCGTTTCTCTATTTCAATAAGAATCTACAATCATGATTGTTGCCAACTTCAACCATCATAGTTTCCTTGTTATCCGCCAGATATAAATCAGACGGCCTATAATGCAGAATGGCAGGCACACCATCATCAACAACTCCGTTTTTTATAAGAGTAGAGATAAAACATATTAAATGTAGTATACCATGTTCATAACCACACCATGTGTATCACCGTTATATATATTCACACATCCGTTTGTATGAAACACTATGATAAATTCTTCAAATATCCGAATTCGCTTTTTATAATGAAGTATATATGATCTCTATTCGTCTTTTACACCCACACAACCCTCTTATCTTTGTAGCTAGCGCTAACTTTCTCTTGTGCATGCACATGCCCGCATCCTTATCACCCTCCCTCAGCATTCTCTAGCTCCATCACGCAAATTCGTCTTTTCACTTTAGGTCATTCACCCATGGTGTGTGTAGGCCCCCCAGCTCCTTCTTTGTGGCACACATCAATCGATATGCCTCTCTAGCCAGGTGTGCCTAGCACAAACACAAGCTTCCCCTCTTCTCTTGTCACCTTCCATGCCTCACTCCCACCACTCTTTTCATCGTTCTCGTACTCGCACATTCCTCCCCCTCGATATAGTATGCCTCTTGTACCACCTCCTACATGCATCCCTCTCTCTCTGTCCTTCTCCTCATGCCTCATTTGCTTCTAACACACACATGCATGTATACTGATCGATCTCCCAACATATACCTAGATTGACTTTAACTACCCCCCCATAGATTAACGTACCTCACAAGTTATGTCTCTCCTTTATCTTACAAAGGGCGATTGATCTTCCTATGTAGTTACGTCTGCTTACCACAGCCACATCGTCCGTCATCATTCATGCATGCCTCCTGACCCGTCTCTCACACGCATGTGCATAGACAACAAGCAGCCATCTCCTCTCTTATTGATATTGCGGGCGTGCCCTCCGTTTGTCTAGCAAGCCTATCACACCATTTGTTAGAAGCAACTCCACTACCACCCCCTCCAACACTCTAGCTCTGTCTCTCTCCCAACCTTATTCATCTCCTGCACATATGCATGGATGCCGATCGATCTCCCTTAATACATGAGGCAGATCGATCTCCTTAATACATGAGGTAGGCCTCTCTCCTCCTCCACACATATACCAGCCATTGTACCTATATAGTTAATTGGGCCTCCCTCTTCCCCCACCACACACTGATAGTCGAGCGCTGCAGGTAGGTATCCATGCCACAGAGACAAACTGCACATGTCCCATCTCACGTTCCAGTAGGCCAACCACTCTATATCTTTGACGTGGGCACACACAAATTCGATGGCACTCTTTATCGATCGCGCGCGCGCGCGCACACACACACATCATCCCTCTCTTCGATTCTATGGACACCTCAAGCCGATGATACCTCCACTCTCTTCTCGTGGATCGGCCCCCTCTATATATATGTTATATCCAGGACTCTATTTCACACTCATTGCATATGTTAATTTTTTTGATTGACCCCCCCCACAAAAAAACTCTCAAGGACCCACACACTATATCTCTCTAGGTTTGTATCTCTCTCACAGAACCCCACGTAGGTGGTGTATGTATACAAGAAGAGAATAGGTGCACCGTGCACGTACTCACGCTTCGTGCCCAGCCACACCCGCACGGGTACATGGTGGAGCTCATTTCTCCGCAGAAGCTGAATTTGTTTTTGAAACATCAAGTGGCCAGAGACTCGAAAACTTATTTTCCCATTAGTGACTTGTCAGGGCGGTGGATTTTAGTTTGTACGATAATGCTGCATCCACCTAAAGTAACGAAAGTTCTTACGTAATCTTCCTAGTAATTCCCTCTTCGTAGGTGCAACATTACTCCTAACATTTGTAATATCAATTTGAAACTTGTAATATTGCCGTGTCCTATTCCTGCATTTTCAAAATCATGCGAATCAAACAGGTCCTGAGTTGGTGATGATGTTGTGCCTCCCATCTTTCACCAATAGCCATCGGATCTAGATCTGACGCATACAAACCAAGCTTCTCCATTTTTGCAAAAAGATGCCCGCACTTGTTCCCTATTTAAAAACAACTCCTTATCTCTCACAATCTAGGAGTAGAAGGCCGTGGAAAAATCTGGCACGATGGCCGCTGCCGGAGCCGTCCACCCCCAATCTTGGTGTTCCGTGCAATGCACGAGCATCTACGCACGGGAAATTATGTCGAACAGGGCTAGTTGTAAGCAGGCTAGCTCCACAGCCATGATGATAGTGACTGCAGACGGTGAGGCTGACTATGGTATGCCGAACACGGCGCCCATACTCAGGTGTCATCTCCGGCGCAGGGTCTTGTCACTACACTGTGAGGAGCAGCACGTAATAATTTGACCAACGGGTAGTACAGTGCTAGTACTCCTACTACTACATTGGTAGTACTACTACTAGTACTAGTAGGACCACCGTATGGATTTAGGAGTACTACCACGTCCACCGGCACCAAGGAACGTCTCCAGGTAGTATTGCTTGAGGCCACCAGGGCGAGGGGCCGCTTGGACGACATCTTCGTCTCCTTGTTCGACGAGGTCCTCGTCGGTTTCCTCGACAAGTTCACCGTCGTCAAGAAGCTTGCGGACGACTTTGACATAAGCCTCCAGCCGACGCGCCCTAGCTCTGCGATGCCCGCCACCCTCAACGGCCACTATGGTAACAACCTCTTGGACGCACTGGTGGCCCTGCGACTGCCCACCGTCGCGCCGGAGAATGTCCACCTCGAGGTCGCGCTCGCCGCGCAGCGCCTGGCGCAGCAAGACACCATTGACATAATCACCCACGTCTACGCGCAAATCATCCACAAGGACTACTACATGCAAGAGGAGGACGATAGGACGCTGGCCTTCTTGGAGCCTAGGGCAACCTTGGACGACACTATTCAGAAGCACGTTGAGCTCGCCGCCAACGCCGCTGCTCCTCACACGTCGGTTGGTGACCCGGTGCACTAGGGCGTGAGGATGTCGTTGAACGTTGATGGATCCGTATGTATTTTTATCTTTCCTTCAAATCCATGTAGTAGTATATGATACTACCATAATTATCTTGTCGGATGGCTGAGAAAACAGGAGGGAGAAGAGATGGCTGTAGCACGGACTCCAAGAAAATTGGTGTCGGATGGGACTCGTGTGGGTGGCGTGTGCCGTACTGCTAGACGTGAATGCTACTGAGTTATGGCCCATGCCACCCCACTACATGCATGTTGGTTTTGATTGAACTACATGCATGAACATGTACCAAGTCAAGCCACTCGAACTTCAGAGGAGGATACCATATCATCATACTACATCACAATCATTTTAATGCAATGTTGATATCCAAGATAAATCATTATCCACTCCAGATACTTATGCATGGCATGAGAAACTATAATCTCTAATTGTCATTGCAAACATGTTTAATCATAATGGGATGAATCATGGATACTAGGTTAAACATATTTACACAAAGAGAACAAGTCGAGTTCATACTAGTTTCTCTCTGCCATGGCCAGTTCATCGAATGTTACTTATGCATAATGCATGTTCATGACCATTGTTGCTCTCTAGCTGGCCGCTTCTCAATCTATTTGCTAGCCTTCGCCTGTACTAAGTGGGAATTCTGCTTGTACATAAAAAATCTTGAACCCAAAGTTATTCCAGATGAGTCCACCATACCTACCTATATGCGGTATTACCCTGCCATCCTAAGTAAATTTGCATGTGCCACCTCTAAAAACTTCTAATAAATATCCTTTTTGTGTGCCTGGATCGTTCATGGAACAACAGGAGGTGGTCGGTATCTTCCATGCTAAGCGGGTTATTCTCAGGTGAGTGTTTATTCACTCGCCATCGCACGAGAAAAGGGCGGTAATAGGGATTCCCAGTCCCAAACTAAAAAATGCAAATAATTAAACAAAACTCCCTTGGGGCTGTTGTTGGTTTGGACAACACCCATTGTTTCGGACAAGCCGTGGAGTGTGATTGTTGGTGGAGGGGGAGTAAACCTTTACTTTTATCGCTTGTGAACCGCCACTAGCGTGCTTAGCATGGAAGATATCGATAACTTATAGTCGTGAAGTAAATGAGAAGGGTGCATGTCTCAAAATATCATTTACCCTTGTTTTAAAAACTGGAGCTCTGGCACCTCTGCAAATCACTGCTTCCCTCTACAGAGGGACTATCTATTTACTTTTATGCTGTGTCATCACCTTCTAAAACAAGCGCCAGAACCTAAGAGCACTACTGTCATGACTTACGCATTTTGTGTAGCTAATGTTGGGTGCATCATGACTGGATCTTTTCTACCATGAATTACAATGTTTAGTCGCTACTTGAACTTTGGAGGTGCTCTGCATTTATGTTTTGCGGTCTCAGAAAGGGTTAGCAAGATACCACTATTGTCATATTATATCATGGTTGTTTTGACAACATGTTGCTGTCTGAGATATCCTATTATTGCTCGCTCGCTGATTATGTCATTGATATGAGTTAATATAATATTTAAGAGTTATTGTCGACATGGTTAGTTATAATGTTGGCTGAAAACCTGGGTGCTGTTTAAGCTTATTTATGCAAACAAGAGCAAAAGAGTTCGTAAAAGTTTTTCTTTTTCACTTTCAGTTTATCAACTGAATTGCTTGAGGACAAGCAAAGGTTTAAGCTTGGGGGAGTTGATACGTCTCCAATGTATCTACTTTTCCTAATGCTTTTCCTCTTGTTTTGGACTCTAATTTGCATGATTAGAATGAAACTAACCCCGGACTGATGATGTTTTCAGCAGAACTACCATGGTGTTGTTTTTGTGCAGAAATAAATGTTCTCGGAATGGAACGAAACTTTGCGAGGATTTTTTATACAATAAATAAGAATCTCTGGAGCCAAGATCCATCGGAGGGGGCACCTGGGTGGGCACAACCCACCAGGGCGCACCCCCCTCCTGGCGCGCTCAGGTGGGTTGTCCCCACCTCGTGGCCCCGCAGACCTTGAAACCGATGCTATAAAATCCTATTTTTCAGAGAAAAAAACTAGGGAGAAAGAATTATCGCCATCCACGAGACGGAGTCGCTGTCACCTCCTGTTCTTCATCGGGAGGCCAGATCTGGAGTCCATTTGGGGCTCCGGAGAGGGGGATCTTCGTTCTTCATCATCACCAACCTTTCTCCATCGCCAATTCCATGATGCTCCCCAACGGGAGTGAGTAATTCCTTCATAGGCTCGCTGGCCAGTGAGGAGTTGGATGAGATTCATCATGTAATCGAGTTAGTTTTGTTAGGGCCTAATCCCTAGTATCCACGATGTTCTAAGATTGATGTTGCTATGACTTTGTCATGCTTAATGCTTGTCACTTTGGGCCTGGGTGCCATGATTTCAGATCTGAATCGTTTATGTTATCACCATTATATCCATGTTCTAGATCCGATCTTGCAAGTTATAGTCACCTACTACGTGTTATGATCCGGCAACCCCGGAGTGACAATAGTCGGGACCACTCCCGGTGATGACCGTAGTTTGAGGAGTTCATGTATTCACCGTGTGTTAATGCTTTGTTCCAGTTCTCTATTAAAAGGAGGCCTCAATATCCCTTAGTTTGCAATAGGACCCCGCTGGCACGGGAGGGTAGGACAAAAGATGTCATGCAAGTTCTTTCGATAAGCATGTATGACTATTTATGGAATACATGCCTACATTATATTGATGAACTGGAGCTAGTGCCGTCTTGCCCTAGGTTATAACTGTCTCATGATGAATATCATCCAACAAGTCACCGATCCAATGCCTATGAATTTATCTTATATTGTTCTTGCTAAGTTACTACTGCTATCGTCACTATTGCACTTGCTACAAAACTACTGCTATCACTGTTACGGTTACTGTTACTACTATCACTATTATCAAAACTATCATATTACTTTGCTACTGATCACGTTGCTGTAGATAATTAATCTCTAGGTGTGGTTGAATTGACAACTCAGGTGCTAATACCTTCAAATATTCTTTGGCTCCCCTTGTGTTGAATATATAAATTTGGGTTGAATACTGTACCCTCGAAAACTGTTGTGACCCCCTATACTTGTGGGTTATCAAAACATACCTGTTGCGCCATTGGAGTTTCAATTGGATCCTTAAAATTCGAAATTTGTTGGTATGAGTAAATACAGTGATGCAAGAGCGAAGGAGTATGGAACATAGCTACGGAATTTGACCTGAGAACAGTTGCTCTTCTGCTTTAAACGTGGAGTTTGGGTTCATTGTGGTGGTCTTCGTGCTTTCTGCACTGTAGTTGCTTTACAAACTGCTCGTGTGGGGGTACTTTATGGTGGACATGGCGCTGTGTGAACTAGAAGTGGGTTACTATCTGCTGGGTTGGGGGTTAGATGGGGTGTAGCTAGTTCTCTGTCCACCGGTGTAGGTGTACAATCTGGAAGAGTCTTGATTATATGTGGTGGGGCTATATAGTTCATGGGCCAGTACAACCATGGTTCTATTTACATCGATGGGTGGCACCGTCTTTTGTAAAGAACGGGTTTTTACTCCCTTAGATTTTGCCATCACCCCCTCCAATTCAAATGGCTGATAAACAAGAAAATAAATTGAACGAGCAGACATTGTATGATAGGCAGTTGTGGTAATTCACATATATGTTGTCTAACAAAATAGGACAACATGACACAATTTCACATATATGATGGCTAACTAAACATGATAGCATGACACAGTTTCAGAATATGATGGATAACTTAACATGATATAATGGCATAATTCAACATACGATGAGTATCTAAACATGATGACATGACATAACTATATGATTTATTTCTAAAATAGGTTGGGATGAAATAATTCACATACATGTTGTCTAAGTATACATGATGGCATGATATAATTCACATAATTGATTCATATAGTAAGCAGTTGGCACTCGCATGTATGATCTCTAAACTAAGCAGATGTCATTGAATATTGTGTATATGATGCCTAAACTAAGAATGCAAGACACCATATGCATGATATGAGAAATATAAACATTGCAAGTTAGATCATACACCTCAGGTGGGATATAGGTGTTGGGGAACGTAGTATTTCAAAAATTTGCCTACGATCACGCAAGATCTATATAGGAGAAGCATAGCAATGATCGGGGAGAGTATTTCCACGTACCCTCGTAGACCGAAAGCAAAGCGTTAAGTAATGCGGTTGATATAGTCCAACGTCTTCGTGATCCAACTGATCAAGTACCGAACGCACGGCACCTCCGCGATCTGCACACGTTCAGCTCGGTGACGTCCCTCGAACTCTAGATCCAGCTGAGGCCGTGGAAGATTTTCGTCAGCACGACGGCGTGGTGATGGTGATGATGGAGTTACCAATGTAGGCCTTCGCCTAAGCACTACAAGAATATGACCGAGGTGGAAAACTATGGAGGGGGGCACCGCACACGGCTAAAGATCAACTTGTGTGTCTATGGGGTGCCCCCTCCCCCGTATATAAAAGTGTGGAGGAGGGGAGGGCCGGCCACAAGGGGCGCGCCCAAAGGGGGGATTCCTACTCCTAGTAGGAGTAGGTTTCCCCCTTTCCTCCAAGTAGGAGAAGAAGGAAGGAGAGGAGAGGGAGAAGGAAAGAGGGGGGGCGGCGGCCTCCCCTTGTGGCCCTTCTCCTTTACACTAAGGCCCATGAAGGCCCAGTACTTCCCCTGGCGAATTCCCGTAACTCTCCGGTACTCCGAAAAATACCCGAATCACTCGAAACCTTTCTGATGTCCGAATATAGCCTTCTGATACGTCTCCGTCGTATCTACTTTTCCAAACACTTTTGCCCTTGTTTTGGACTCTAACTTGTATGCTTTGAATGGAACTAACCCGGACTGACGCTGTTTTCAGCAGAATTGCCATGGTGTTGTTTTATGTGCAGAAAACAAATATTCTCGGAATGACCTGAAACTCCACGAAACATCTTAGAAAAAATAATAAAAAATCCTCGCCAAAGATGAAGACCAGGGGGCCCACACCCTGTCCACGAGGGTGGGGGCGCCCCCCTAGGGCGCGCCCCCCTACCTCGTGGCCCCCCTGGAACCCTCCGACGCCAATTCCAACTCTATATATTCGCTTTCGGAGAGAAAAATCAGGGAGAAGAAATCATCGCGTTTTACGATATGGAGCCGCCGCCAAGCCCTAAAACCTCTCGGGAGGGCTGATCTGGAGTCTGTTCGGGGCTCCGGAGAGGGGGATTCGTCGCCGTCGTCATCATAAACCATCCTCCATCACCAATTTCATGATGCTCACTGCCGTGCGTGAGTAATTCCATCATAGGCTTGCTGGACGGTGATGGGTTGGATGAGATTTATCATGTAATCGAGTTTGTTTTGTTAGGGTTTGATCCCTAGTATCCATTATGTTCTGAGATTGATGTTGCTATGACTTTGCTATGCTTAATGCTTGTCACTAGGGCCCGAGTGCCATGATTTCAGATCTGAACCTATTATGTTTTCATGAATATATGTGAGTTCTTGATCCTATCTTGCAAGTCTATAGTCACCTACTATGTGTTATGATCCGGCAACCCCGAAGTGACAATAATCGGGACCACTCCCGGTGATGACCATAGTTTGAGGAGTTCATGTATTCACTATGTGCTAATGCTTTGTTCCGGTTCTCTATTAAAAGAAGGCCTTAATATCCCTTAGTTTCCAATAGGACCCCGCTGCCACGGGAGGGTAGGACAAAAGATGTCATGCAAGTTCTTTTCCATAAGCACGTATGACTATATATGGAATACATGCCTACATTACATTGATGAATTGGAGCTAGTTCTGTGTCACCCTATGTTATGACTGTTACATGATGAACCGCATCCGGCATAATTATCCATCACTGATCCGGTGCCTACGAGTTTTCCATATACTGGTTCTCGCTTATTTACTTTTCCGCTGCTACTGTTACAATCACTACAAAATACCAAAAATATTTACTTTTGCTTGCACTACACTTTTGTTACCGTTACCACCACTATCATATTACTGTGCTACTAAACACTTTGCTGCAGATACTAAGTTTCCAGGTGTGGTTGAATTGACAACTCAGCTGCTAATACTTGAGAATATTCTTTGTCTCCCCTTGTGTCGAATCAATAAATTTGGGTTGAATACTCTACCCTCGAAAGCTGTTGCGATCCCCTATACTTGTGGGTTATCAAGACTAATTTCTGGCGCCGTTGCCGGGGAGCATAGCTCTATTCTTTGAGTCACTTGGGATATATATCTGCTTATCATTATGAAGAACTTGAGAGATCCAAAAACCAAGATCTATCCTCAACTACAAGGGGAGGTAAGGAACTGCCATCTAGCTCTGCACTTGATTCACCTTCTGTTATGAGTAAGTTTGCGACACCTACACCTGCTTCTGCTATTCATTCTAATATGTCGCATGTTATTGATGATGCCACTTATGCTATGCATGATACTTATGATGAAACTGCTTCTATGCCTGATACTATTGTGCCCCTTAGTGAATTTCTTGATGGACAAATTGCTAGGGCTAGAGAAAAAGAAATTATTGAATCTGAATACGATGATGAAAGTGATGATGAAAATATGCCTATTATTCCCGAGGGCTATCTTTTTGATATGGAATCTTCTGCCGCTATTTTAGCTTGCAAAGATAGATATGAGCTCAAGAGGTTATTAGTTAAATGGAACAAAGAATCACTTAGAGATAAAATGAAACCCGACCCTGCTTTTGCTACTTCACCTTTTGTGTTCCTGATAAGGATTATGAATTCTCTGTTGATCCTGATATAATTACTTTGGTTGAATCTGATCCATTTTATGGCTATGAATCTGAAACTGTTGTGGCACATCTTACTAAGTTAAATGATATAGCTGCCCTGTTCACTAATGATGAGAGATCGCGTTACTTCTATATACTCAAAATATTTCCGTTCTCATTAAAGGGTGATGCTAAGATATGGTTTAATTCTCTTGATCCTGGTAGTGTGCGTAGTCCCCAGGATATGATTTATTACTTCTCTGCTAAATATTTCCCTGCTCATAAGAAACAAGCTGCTCTGAGGGAAATATACAACTTCGTGCAAATTAAAGAAGAGAGTCTCCCACAAGCTTGGGGGAGGCTTCTCAAGTTACTTAATGCTTTGCCTGATCATCCTCTTAAGAAACCTGAAATACTTGATATCTTTCATAATGGACTAACTGATGCTTCCAGAGATTACCTGGATAGTTGTGCTGGTTCTCTTTCAGGGAAAGAACACCAGATGAAGCTAAAATTCTATTGAATAATATGTTGACAAATGAAAATAATTGGGCACCTCCTGAGCCAGCTCCTGAGCCAGCTCCTGCTCCAATTACTGAGCCTATTCCTAAACCAACTCCGAAGAAGAGAGGTGTTCTATTTCTCAGTCCCGAAGATATGCAAGAGGCAAAGAAATCTATGAAAGAGAAAGGTATTAAAGCTGAAGACGTTAAGAATTTACCTCCTATTGAAGAAATACATGGTCTTAATTCACCGCCTGTTGAAGAAACTTATGATCTCAATTCTTTATTTATTGAAGAACCTCCTGATCTCGATATCCCGACATAGGTAGTAAAGGTAAATTCTCTCTATAGATATGATAAAGCCGAAGTCCCTCCTACTAAAATTGCTAGTCAGTGCTTGGATGAGTTTGATAACTTTATGTTTAAGCAATATGACTTCAATGCTTATTTTGGTAGACAATTAAAAGAAAATGCTTATATGATTAGACGCTTGGGTGATTATATGGCTAATATTAAAGGTGAACTTAAACTTGTTAGCAAACATGCTTCTATGGTTACCACGCAAGTAGAACAAGTACTTAAGGCTCAAAAAGAAGTGCTTGATGAAATGAATAGTAAGAAAAATGATTATGCTGTTAGAGTGGCTACTAGAACTGGTAGAATGACTCAGGAACTTTTGTATCCTGAAGGCCACCCTAAGAGAATCGAGCAAGATTCTCAAAGAAATAATATTGATGTTCCTAGTTCTTCTAAAAAGAAGAAAAAGAAAAATGATAGAACTGTGCAAACTTCTAGTGAACCTATTGCTAAACCACCTGATAATCCAAATGATACCTCTATGTCTGATGTTGAAACACAATCTGGTAATGAACATGAACCTAATGAAAATATAAATGATGATGTTCATGATGATGCTCAACCTAGTAATGACAATGATGTAGAAATTGAACCTGCTGTTGATCTTGATAACCCACAATCAAAGAATCAACATTATGATAAAAGAGACTTTGTTGCTAGGAAACATGGTAAATAAAGTGAACCTTGGGTTCAAAAACCCATGCCTTTTCCTCCAAAACCATCCAAGAAAAAGGATGATGAGGATTTTGAGCGCTTTGCTGAAATGATTAGGCCCATCTTTTTGCGTATGCGATTAACTGATGTGCTCAAAACAAATCCTTATGCTAAATATATGAAGGATGTCATTACTAATAAAAGAAAGATACTGGAAGCTGAGATTTCCACCATGCTTGCTAATTATACTTTTAAGGGTGGAATACCAAAGAAACTTGGAGATCCCGGAGTACCTAATATACATTGCTCCATTAAAAGAAATTATATTGAAACTGCTTTATGTGATCTTGGAGCCGGTGTTAGTGTTATGTCTCTCTCTTTATATCGTAGACTTGACTTGAATAAGCTGACACCTATCGAAATATCTTTGCAAATGGCTGATAAATCAACTGCTATACCTGTCGGTATTTGTGAGGATGTGCCTATTGTGGTTGGAAACGTTACTATTTTAACGGACTTTGTTATTCTTGATATTCCCGAGGATGATAGTATGTCTATTATTATTGGAAGACCTTTTCTTAATACTGCAGGGGCTGTTATTGATTGCAACAAAGGCAATGTCACTTTTCATGTTAATGGTAATGAGCATATAGTACACTTTCCGAGGAAACAACCTCAAGTTCATAGTATCAATTCTATCGGAAAAATTCCATCGATTATATTTGGAGGTTTTGAATTCCTCTTCCTACCATCAAGAAGAAATATGATATACTTATTATAGGGGATGTGCATATCCCCGTTGAGGTAACTTACTGTTATTCGAAATTTCTCTGGTTTCATGATTATCGGAATGAGTTTGTTAACAAGACTTGATCAACCTTGTTAGTGGATTCTTTTTGATGAGCATGAGATGGATGAAACTAGAAGCACAACCTTATGTACCCTCTCTATATTTTGTATTATTTAGTAGAAATAAAGTAAAAATAGTATTTTTCTGTCTGTTTCCTGACTTATCCGTGCAATATAAAAATACACCGAAAATAAAAGTCCTCAGAATGACATGCCAAGTTAATATGATTTTTTTAGGAATATTTGAGGATTTACTGTGCAAAAATTACCACGGGAGGAGCTGCCACCTGGCCACGAGGGTGGTGCGCACGCCCCCTGCCTCGTGGGCCCACGGTGGCCCTCCTCCACTTATCCCAGCACCCATCTTCTTCCTCTGTCTCACACAAACCCGGAAAACCAACTCAAGCACGAGTTCCAGCCACTTTTGCCGTGATTTTCGATCTTCTTGCTCAAAGCACCTCCCGCAAAACTGCTTGGGGATATTGTTCCTTGGTATGTGACTCCTCCATTGGTCCAATTAGTTTTTGTTCTAGTGCTTTATTCTTTGCAAATTTGTGTTGCATAGGTGACCATGTTCTTGAGCTTGCATGTCAAATTTATATGGTTACAAGTAGTTCTAATGCTTGATTTAGGCTCTAGGCACTTGTAGGAGTAGTTGCTATCAGTTTTATTGAAGTTGGTTCACTTTTGTTTGAATTTACTAAAAATTTCAGATTATTTCAGAAAAATAATGAGGAGACTTTTGAGGGGTTCATCGAGCCGAAGCTCAAAGGATAAACAAAATGAAGAAGCTCAGAGGCCCAAATATAATTTGCCTCGTACCGCGGAGATCTGGTCGTGTGAATGGCCTTCTGATAATTTCTTGAGAGAGGCCGGGATTTATGAGGATTTCTATTCATTGATTAAGAATGCTGGCCTCACCGACTTCGTCCGCGACCAACGTCCACAGTATCTCTTACTCACAAATACTTTTGTGCAAAACTTCTACTTTTTCCCTAAAGAGTCACCTCTTTCAGTAGAGTTTCATTTATATGACGTTGTGAAGAAAATGCCATTGTCTGAATTTTGCGCAGTCTGCAACATACTGCCTGATGGTATCTTAGAGGAACCACCTCGTAAAGAGTTGGAACCATTTATTAACCTTATCTCTTTGGGAGAAACCAGGAAGGTTTCTGATGCAAGAATCACTAGCATACATTTTCCTGTGTTACGCTATTTTGCTTTATTTTCTAGTCGATGCTTGATTGGTCATGGGAACTATGGGAACCTTAGTGTTCCTGATATTATTATTCTGTTCCATGGTTTATACCACAACAACACTGTCAGTATGGGCGGAATTATTGCTAGGCGGTTGAGTCTGAACCATACTAAAGGCCCCATCTTCGGAGGCATTTATGCTTCTCGCCTTGCTGCACACTTTAACATAGCTATTAGGCATTATGAGAAAGAAGAAAAATTGCTGCCTAATGCTTATCTAGACTATAAGAGCATGATAGCTCATGATTTTCTTGTTAAGGACAGGAATGGAGAGCTCAAATATAAGTTATACTTTGATAAACATTATCCTGAAACTATTACGTTGCCTGCTCCTTCTTTGTTTAATTTTGTAGGACCCTACCTCGTTACGTGGGCTGCCGTCCAAGCTTACAAGAATCCTGCACCAGCCCCGGAACAGGAACCACAAGATGAGCCTCCACGACAATCTGTTTATTCTTGGGATCCAGAGATGACTGTCAGCTAGTGGCAGTCAGAGTCTTCTTCTTCATCACAGTATGATCCCAACTATTCTTCGTTGCAGTATGATCCCAGCTACACCTACGGGTACCCGCCAGGCTATCCCTGGCAATAGACCAACTTAGACCAAAAGCCTAAGCTTGGGAGAGTACGTATTTCTCACCGACATTACATTTATGCTCACACACACACTCATTACTAGATGTCGGTGCTCATACTTTTTCATTGTATCATCCATGCTAGTTTATTTCCTTTTATGCTTTCTTCTTGTGTATTTAATAAACCTTAAGAAAAAACAAAAAAAATTAGTTGTAGCTTTTAATTAATTTACTTTCCATGCTTGTAGTAGTAATTAAAAAGAAAACCCAAAAATATTTCCCGTTCTTCTTTTGCTTGTTGGGAGCTTTCCCGTGTAAATAGTTTTATTTCCTTTCTTTTCTTTGGGGGTCAATAGGAGAAGACCATAATTAAATTGTTAAAGTGGCTCTTATATGCATTATTATTGATTTAACCCAGGGCCCATATTGCCTTGTCTTCTCCTGTTTATTGAATGCTCGCAGATTCCAGCTTAATCCAATGCACGTACACTCTTATTATTATTCACACCATTCGGTCGTGCAAGTGAAAGGCAATTATGATGATATATGATGGGCTGACTGAGATGAGAAAAGCTGGTATGAACTCAACCTCTTTTGTTTTTGTAAATACGATGAGCCCCTCGTTCTTGATTTAGCTTATTATGAATAAACATGTTTGCAATAACAATTAGAGATCGTAGTTGCTTGTGCCATGCTTTATTAGCTATGAGTTATAATGGTTTACCTTGTGTGCCAACATGCTATTGAGATGATTATGATGTGGTATGATGGGGTGGTATCCTCCTTTGAATGATTTAAGTGACTTGACTTGGCACATGTTCACGCATGTAGTTGAAACAAATCAACATAGCCTTCACGATATTTATGTTCATGGTGGATTATATCCTACTCATGCTTGCATCCAATGTTTATTAATTTTAATGCATGTACATGGCTGTTGTCGCTCTCTAGTTGGTCGCTTCCTAGTCTTTTGCTAGCCTTCACTTGTACTAAGCGGGAATACTGCTTGTGCATCCAATCCCATAAACCCCAAAGTTATTCCAAATGAGTCCACTATACCTTCCTATATACGGTATCTACCTGCCGTTCCAAGTAAATATGTATGTGCCAAACTCTAAACCTTCAAATAAACATTCTGTTTTGTATGCTCGAATAGCTCAGGTATCAACCAAGGCTGTACTTATCTTC
Source organism: Triticum dicoccoides (assembly GCF_002162155.2). NCBI lineage: Eukaryota > Viridiplantae > Streptophyta > Magnoliopsida > Poales > Poaceae > Triticum > Triticum dicoccoides. Next base: position 83,019,412 of record NC_041388.1, read on the forward strand.
CGTGTTAGGCGGGTTATTCTCAAGAGGAGTGGACTCCGCTCCTCACTCACGAGAAAATGCCTGGTCACTGGGATGCCCAGTCCCATGCTTTATGCAAACTAAATCAAAATTAATTGCAAACAAAACTCCCCCTGGGACCTGATGTATGTTGGAGACACTCGTTGTTTCGAGCAAGTCATGGATTGATGCTTGTTGGTGGAGGGGGAGTATAAACTTTACCATTCTGTTTGGGAACCGCCTATAATGTGTGTAGCATGGAAGATATCGCCATCTCTTAGTTGTTACGTTGACAATGAAAGTATACCGCTCAAAATACAATTTATCTCTATTGCAAAACCGAGCTCTGGCGCCTCTACAAATCCCCGCTTCCCTCTACGAAGGGCCTATCCATTTACTTTTATGTTGAGCCATCACCCTCTTATTAAAAAGCACTAGCTGGAGAGCACAACTGTCATTTGCATTCATCACTATTAATTTATGTTGGGTGTGACTATGATTGGATCTCTTTTACCATGAATTACAATGTCTAGTCAGTCCTTGATCTTTAAAGGTGCTCTGCATTTATGTTTTGTGGTCTCAGAAAGGGCTAGCGAGATACCATCTTGTTATATCATATTATGATTGTTTTGAGAAAGTGTTGTCATCCGAGATTTATTATTATGACTTGCTAGTTGATTATGCTATTGATATGAGTAATTATGAGACCTGAGAATTATTGCAAATGTGGTTAGTTATGATCTATGCTGAAAACTTGAATGCTGGCTTGACATAGTTACAACAACAAGAGCAAACAGAGTTTGTAAAAGTTTTTTTTCTTTCTTTCACTTTGTCAACTGAATTGCTTAAGGACAAGCAAGGGTTTAAGCTTGGGGGAGTTGATACGTCTCCGTCATATCTACTTCTCCAAACACTTTTGCCCTTGTTTTGGACTCTAACTTGTATGATTTGAATGGAACTAACCTGGACTAACGCTGTTTTTAGCAGAATTGCCATGGTGTTGTTTTATGTGCAGAAAACAAATATTCTCGGAATGACCTGAAACTTCACGGAACATCTTAGAAAAAATAATAAAAAATCCTCGCCAAAGATGAAGACCAGGGGGCCCACACCCTGTCCACGAGGGTGGGGGGCGCTCCCCCCTAGGGCGCACCCCCCTACCTCGTGGGCCCCTGGAAACCCTCCGACGCCAATTCCAACTCTATATATTCGCTTTCGGAGAGAAAAAAAATCAGGGAGAAAAAATCATCGCGTTTTACGATACGGAGCCGCCGCCAAGCCCTAAAACCTCTCGGGAGGGCTGATCTGGAGTCCGTTCGGGGCTCTGGAGAGGGGGATTCGTCGCCGTCGTCATCATCAACCATCCTCCACCACCAATTTCATGATGCTCACTGCCGTGCGTGAGTAATTCCATCGTAGGCTTGCTGGACGGTGATGGGTTGGATGAGATTTATCATGTAATCGAGTTAGTTTTGTTAGGGATTGATCCCTAGTATCCATTATGTTCTGAGATTGATGTTGCTATGACTTTGCTGTGCTTAATGCTTGTCACTAGGGCCCGAGTGCCATGATTTCAGATCTGAACCTATTATGTTTTCATGAATATATGTGAGTTCTTGGTCCTATCTTGCAAGTCTATAGTCACCTACTATGTGTTATGATCCAACAACCCCGAAGTGACAATAATTGGGACCACTCCCGGTGATGACCATAGTTTGAGGAGTTCATGTATTCACTATGTGCTAATGCTTTGTTCTGGTTCTCTATTAAAAGGAGGCCTTAATATCCCTTAGTTTCCAATAGGACCCCGCTGCCACGGGAGGATAGGACAAAAGATGTCATGCAAGTTCTTTTCCATAAGCACGTATGACTATATACGGAATACATGCCTACATTACATTGATGAATTGGAGCTAGTTCTATGTCACCCTATGTTATGACTGTTACATGATGAACCGCATCCGGCATAATTATCCATCACTGATCCGGTGCCTATGAGTTTTCCATATACTGGTTCTCGCTTATTTACTTTTCCGCTGCTACTGTTACAATCACTACAAAATACCAAAAATATTTACTTTTGCTTACACTACTCTTTTGTTACCGTTACCACCACTATCATATTACTATGCTACTAAACACTTTGCTGCAGATACTAAGTTTTCAGTTGTGGTTGAATTGACAACTCAGCTGCTAATACTTGAGAATATTCTTTGGCTCCCCTTGTGTCGATCAATAAATTTTGGTTGAATACTCTACCCTCGAATGCTGTTGTGATCCCCTATACTTGTGGGTTATCACCTTCCAATATATCGATATTTATGTCCCGACCATTTCGAGACTCCTTGTCATGTTCATGATCTCACTCGGGACTCCGAACAACCTTCACTACATCAAATCACATAACTCATAATACAAATCGTCATCGAATGTTAAGCGTGCGGACCCTATGGGTTCGAGAACTATGTAGACATGACCGAGACACATCTCCGGTCAATAACCAATAGCGGAACCTGGATGCTCATATTGGCTCCTACATATTCCACGAAGATCTTTATCGGTCAAACCGCATAACAACATACGTTGTTCCCTTTGTCATCGGTATGTTACTTGCCCGAGATTCGATCGTCGGTATCCTCATACCTAGTTCAATCTCGTTACCGGCAAGTCTCTTTACTCATTTCGTAATGCATCATCCCGTAACTAACTCTTTAGTCACATTGCTTGCAAGGCTTATAGTGATGAGCATTACCGAGAGGGCCAAGAGATACCTCTCCGACAATCGAAGTGACAAATCCTAATCTCAATCTATGCCAACTCAACAAATACCATTGGAGACACCTACAGAGCATCTTTATAATCACCTAGTTACGTTGTAACGTTTGATAGCACACTAAGTGTTCCTCCGATATTCGGGATTTCCATAATCTCATAGTCATACGAACATGTATAAGTCATGAAGAAAGCAATAGCAACAAACCAAACGATCATTATGCTAAGCTAACGGATGGGTCTTGTCCATCACATCATTCTCTAATGATGTGATCCCGTTCATCAAATGACAACACATGTCCATGGCTAGGAAACTTAACCATCTTTGATTAACGAGCTAGTCAAGTAGAGGCATACTAGGGACACTCTGTTTGTCTATGTATTCACAGATGTACTAAGTTTTCGGTTAATACAATTCTAGCATGAATAATAAACATTTATCATGATATAAGGAAATATAAATAAAAACTTTCTTATTGCCTCTAGGGTATATTTTCTTGAGTCTCCCACTTGCACTAGAGTCAATAATCTAGTTCACATCATCATGTGATTTCACACCAATAGTTCACATCTTTATGTGATTAGTTCACATCTTCATGTGACTAATACCCAAAGGGTTTACTAGAGTCAATAATCTAGTTCACATCGCTATGTGATTAACACCCAAAGAGTGATCATGTTTGGCTTGTGAGAGAAGTTTAGTCTACGGGTCTGCAACATTCAGATCCGTATGTATTTTGCAAATTTCTATGTCTACAATACTCTGCACAGAGCTACTCTAGCTAATTGCTCCCACTTTCAATATGTATCTAGATCGAGACTTAGAGTCATCTAGATCGGTGTAAAAAGCTTGCATCGACGTATCTCTTTACGACGAACTCTTTTATCATCTCCATAACTGAGAAACATTTCTCCAGTGATCCACTCCTGGATCACTATTGGACCCTCTTGCCAAACTCTTGGTGAGGTACACAATTGGTCTGGTACACAACATAGCATACTTTATAGAACCTATGGCTGAGGCATAGGGAATGACTTTTCATTCTCTTTCTATTTTCTGCCGTGGTCGGGTTTTGAGTCTTTACTCAACTTCACACCTCGCAACACAGGCAAGAACTCCTTCTTTGATTGTTCCATTTTGAACTACTTCAAAATCTTGTGAAGGTATGACTCATTGAAAGATATATCAAGCGTCTTGATTTATCTCTATAGATCTTGATGCTCAATATGTAAGTAGCTTCACTAAGGTCTTTCTTTGAAAAACTCCTTTCAAACACTCCTTTATGCTTTCCAGAAAATTCTACATCATTTCCGAACAACAATATGTCATTCACATATACTTATCAGAAAGGCTGTAGTGCTCCCACTCACTTCCTTGTAAATACAGGCTTCACCGCAAGTCTGTATAAAACCATATGCTTTGATCACTTTATCAAAGCATATATTCCAACTCCGATATGCTTGCACCAGTCCATAGATGGATCGCTGGAGCTTGCACACTTTGTTAGCACCTTTAGGATTGACAAAACCTTCTGGTTGCATCATATACAACTCTTCTTTAATAAATCCATTAAGGGATGTAGTTTTAATATCTATTTGCCAGATTTCATAAAATACGACAACTGCTAACATGATTCAGACAGACTTTTAAGCATCGGTATGAGTGAAAAAATCTCATCGTAGTCAACACCTTGAACTTGTCGAAAACCTTTTTGCGATAATTCGAGCTTTGTAGATAGTAACACTACTATCATCGTCCGTCTTCCTCTTGAAGATCCATTTATTCTGAATGGCTCACTGATCATCGGGCAGGTCAATCAAAGTCCATACTTTGTTCTCATACATGGATCCCATCTCAGATTTCATGGCCTCAAGTAATTTCACGGAATCTGGGCTCATCATCGCTTCCTCATAGTTTGTAGGTTCATCATGGTCTAGTAACATGACTTCCAGAACAGGATCACCGTACCACTCTACTGTGGAACATTCTCTGGTTGACCTACGAGGTTTGGTAGTAACTTGATCTGAAGTTTAATGATCATGATCATTAACTTCCTGACTAATTGGTGTAGGCATCACTGGAACTGATTTCTGTGATGAACTACTTTCCAATTCGAGAGAAGGTACAATTACCTCACAGTTCTACTTTCCTCCCACTCACTTCTTTCGAGAGAAACTCCTTCTCTAAAAAGGATCCATTTTTAGCAACGAATATCTTGCCCTCGGATCTGTGATAGAAGGTGTACCCAACAGTCTCTTTTGGGTATCCTATGAAGATGCACTTCTCCTATTTGGGTTTGAGCTTATCAGGCTGAAACTTTTTCACATAAGCATCGCAGCCCCAAACTTTAAGAAACGACAACTTAGGTTTGTTGCCAAACCGCAGTTCATATGGTGTCGTCTCAACGGATTTAGATGGTGCCCCATTTAACGTGAATGCAGTTGTCTCTAATGCATAACCCCAAAACGATAGTGGTAAATTGGTAAGAGACATCATAGATCGCACCATATCCAATATAGTACAGTTACGATGTTCGAACACACCATTATGCTATGGTGTTCCAGGTGGCGTGAGTTGCGAAACTATTCGACATTGTTTCAATTAAAGGCCAAACTCGTAACTTAAATATTTCGTCTCCGCGATCAGATCGTGAAAACTTTATTTTCTTATTACAATGATTCTCCACTTCACTCTAAAATTCTTTGAACTTTTCAAACGTTTTAGACTTGTGTTTCATTAAGTAGACATACTCATATCTGCTCAAATCATTTGTGAAGGTCAGAAAATAAAGATACCTACCGCGAGCCTCAACACTCATCGGATCACATACATCAATATGCATTATTTCCAATAAGTCAGTTGCTTGCTCCATTGTTCCGGAGAACGGAGTCTTAGTCATCTTGCCCATGAGGCATGGTTCGCAAGCATCAAATGATTCATAATCAAGTGATTCCAAAAGCCTATTAGCATGGAGTTTCTTCATGCACTTTACACCAATATGACCTAAATGGTAGTGCCACATATAAGTTGCACTATCATTATTAACTTTGCATCTTTTGGCTTCAATATTATGAATATGTGTATCACTACGATCGAGATTCAGTAAACCATTTATATTGAGTGTATGAGCATAGAAGGTTTTATTCATGTAAATAGAACAACAATTATTCTTTGAATTAAATGAATAACCGTATTGCAATAAACATGATTCAATCATATTTATGCTCAACGAAAACACCAAATAACATTTATTTTAGGTTCAACACTAATCCCGAAGGTAAAGGGAGTGTGCGATGGTGATCTTATCAACCTTGGAATCACTTCCAACACACATCGTCATCTTGCCCTCAACTAGTTTATGTTCATTTTGTAACTCCTGTTTCAAGTTACTAATCATAGCAATTGAACCAGTATCATATACCCATGGGCTATTATGAACACTAGTAAAGTACACATCAATAATGTAACATCCCAAATTTCTAATTTGGAATGTTATACATAGGTCATTCATGCATATCATATTTTATTTCATTTTCGTTTCGCGATCCTCGAAATTCTAAGCAACTCAAGGACCCACGGAGAGAGTTGGGGATTTCACCGTTTTCATATTTGAATTTTATCAAATATTGAGGCAAGGATCATTTGGTTTTAATAATTTTTCTCGCCGAAAATATTTCATACTAAAAATATATGAGAGGAGATAATATGACTTCTCCAAAATAAATGAAATATAGGAGGAAAAAAACTAAAATCAAATAATAATTTTTATTTAGATTTTATTGTGATTTTATTTGAATTAGGAAAAATATGCATTTTTCAAAGTTGCATTAGAGTCCCAAATAAATGTTCACTTTGTCCGCAATATTATTAGAGGACCGCGAAAATATATTTCAGGATTTTTGGAGTCTGTTTAGTATTTCTTTTATTTGTTTTTCCGCGTTAGTTTTTTTTTAAAAAGAGAGAACCGACCTACGGGCCGTAACCGGCCCGGACTCCCCAGGCCGGCACCCTTTATAAGGTGCCCGAGCCGCCCCCGCAGCCCACCCCGAGCCGCCAGCCCGCCCGCGCCTTCCGAACCCTAGCGCCGCTGCCGCCCTTGCGTGCCGCCACCGCCAGCCGCCGCTGCGCGCGCCGCTGGAGCCGCCCTGCCGTTCGCCGGAGTTAGCCGCCGCCACCATTTTTTCTGTCGGTTTATTTCGGTAAACCCTAGATCTAAATCCGGTTTTTTAGTTTCCGGTTTATTTCATTAGATCGGTGTTCCGTCGGTTTATTTATTTTGCGGACGTTCGTCCGTACGTTCATTTTAACGAACACCGTTCATCCGTTAGTCGCAGACAGCGAACGTTCGTTCGTTAGCCTGTTCGTCAGTTTTTCTTTTTCCAAGGTTTTTCCGCGATTATTTCCGATCGTGATTTCTGCCCTAATCTTCGATCTAGTATATTTTTTTGCTCATTTATCCGAATCAGGTGAAACAAGCGCCTAGATCTTCGTCTAGAAACCCTCTTTCTGTTTAACCAACTTGAACAAGATTTTGGTACTGCAAAATTGGGCTTTAGTCCAGATTAGTATTCATATCTTGTTTCTTTTGCGGTTTGAGTTTCGTTGCTCCGTTTGATTTGATTCTTTTTGCAAACCGGAGTTCTTTAGTTGAACTTTCTGGTTAGATCTTATTATTTGAGTTTTACCCGTGCATCTTTGCGTGATTGCTTATGCATGCTATTGTTTGTTTGCGATAGAACACCTGGAGTGCGAAGCATGTTACTACAAGTCACTAGGTTTTGCGGATCGTCAGCAAGGCAAGTAACACATTGATCATACTCTTGCATACCCAGATTTATGCATTAGTTACAATCCTCAAACACTGCATGATTAGGATGTGATTAACATGTGGGTATTGGGAAGTAGTTGATGAGGTAGAACCTATTACCTGTTTCATTATCAAACCCTTGGGAGTTACTTCTACGTTGTGCTTATATCATTGTGCTATGCTCATAGACGTGGTTTGGGTTTGAGAGTATCCATGACAGATGTGAGTTTGTTAATTAATGGTTCAACTTAAGGTGGCAACTTTAATACACATCTGGGTGGATTGTTGGTTTTGGGCACCTGGGGTTATACCAGTGTTGTCCTAGGAGATCCCGGGGTTATACCGTGTGATCCTCCTATGCCCCGCCACCCAGGCTCAAAGGGATCATAAGATTATTCATGCTAGAAACTTCCGTGTGTAGCTAGAAGCTATTATGGGCTCTAGCATAGTGGAGTAAGTTGCATACCTCTTCTAGTGGTAGGCTAGCAGATGTAGGGGATGTAGGTTGGTACTGTTTACCCGGGGTTAGAGTTAATGCTTCTGAAAAACTATGTCTCGGTATCCGTTTCTCAAACACCATGTAGTGCAAGAAATCAAACGGAGGAGATCGAGTCTTGTGGGGAAAAGTGCGCAAACCTCGGCAGAGTGTACAAACTAATCATGGTTAGTCGTGTCCCCGGTTATGGACAACTTGAGTATCTGGTTCTTGGATTATCATATGGATCTCATCACTCTAAATTAATTTGTTAGGTTGTTAATTACTTTTAATTGGGATTGAGATGGGGGTACCATTCTCAATGTTTCAACTACCATGATAGTGAAATAAAATATATTCCTTTGTTGTAGGAAAAAATTGGCTTTTCGCAAAAACATTACAACCATAGAGCTTCCACCAGCCAAATATGCATGTAGTGATAGCCTTTACTTGTTCATTGCTCTACTGTGTTATATTGCCAACATATTCCATGTGCTGACCCGTTTTCGGGCTGCAACATATCATGTTGCAGACTTTTCAGACGAGGAGTAAGATGCCGTAGGTCGTTTTTCATGCACTCAGCTATGCCATTGGAGTTGATGGACTCACTATATCTTCCAAGCCTTCCGCTGTTATCGTTTTAGATGGCCTTAAGCCATATTTATTGTAATAAGTTCTCTTTTGAGACATTCGATGTAATAAGTGTGTGATTGCTACTCTGTTATAAATCCTTCGAGTACCGTGTGTGTCAGCATTACCGATCCAAGGATGACACTAAACACAGAGACTTGACTGCCTGAGGTCGGGTCGCTACAAATAATTTGTATATCAAATATACACTACTAGGGAAAACCTTATACACAGAACTTTAGCAGTAGCGCGTGTTAAAAAAGCACGTTGGTGCTAAGTAGCAGTAGCGCGCCGATGTAAACGGCACTATAGATATAGTTGTAGCAGTAGTGCGCCTGAAGATAAAAGCGCTACTACTAAAATTCCCACGGCTTAGCCAATAGGCTACACATAGTAGTAGCGATCTACGTCGAACCGTGCTACCGCTACTTGCTTTGCAGCAGCGCGTTTACGCTGAAAGGCGCTACTACTAAAGGAAATAAAATTAAATGGAAAGCAAATAGAAAAGTAAATGAAAATGAAAGAAATAGAAAAAGGTGAAAGGAAAAAATAAAATGTAAAGGAAAATAAATGAAAAAGGGGGAAAAGAGAAAGGAATAGCAATAGCGCGTATCGAGGAACGCGCTGTAGCTAGCTTAGCAGTAGCGCACTTCTTGGAACGCGCTATACTGCTACTTCTGACTTAACCGCGCGGTTCATTCTTGTGATAGCCTGGCTTAAGAGGGATGATATACTACTCATATCAATAAGAAATTCCTTCTTTTCTAGGAGCCCATTCGGACAGAACTCCAAAGTTAAGCGTGCTCAGCTTGGAGTAGTGTCAGGATGGGTGACCGATTGGGAAGTTGCTCCCGGGTGCGCATGAGTGAGGATAAAGTGCACAGAAAAGACTAGTATTGATCTGTGGGGCCAGTCTAGATCTCGCCAGGAGTAACGAGCACCGGCGGGTGTGTCCGGGGCGTTACAAGTTGGTATCAGAGCCGACCCTCATGGTTACACGGATGGTTGCGGACAGGTGCACAGTCATGTTGTTCATGACGTTTGTGACCCGTCATGGCACACGACATGGTACATGTACCGGACTGGATGCACAGACGTATGTGCCAAGAGGGAACATTCCTGTGGCCCGACGAGGACGTCAGTTCCTCTGAGTGGGGGTGTATGTGATAGCCTGGCTTAAGAGGGATGATAGACTACTCATATCAATAAGGAATTCCTTCTTTTCCGCGAGCCCATTCGGACAGAACTCCAAAGTTAAGCGTGCTCAGCTTGGAGTAGTGTCAGGATGGGTGACCGACTGGGAAGTTGCTCCCGGGTGCGCATGAGTGAGGACAAAGTGCGCAAAAAAGACTAGTATTGATCTTTGGGGCCAGTCTAGATCCCACCAGGAGTAACGACCACCGGCGGGTGTGTCTGGGGCGTTACAATTCTTCCCCACGGCCACTTCCCCCAAATCCAACTCCTCCGATGTCACCGCCGCCGTCGCCCGTCGGCCGCCGCATGCTCTCCCGTCGCTCTCCGCACACCCTCGATGCCGCCCCGACCCCGGATTTGATGCCGCCCCCAACCCCGATCTCGACGCCGCCCCCGACCTCGACGCCGCCCTCTCCCGCGCCCGAGCCTTGACCTGACCTCGACGCCGCCTGCTCCTCCCTCATCGCAGGAACCCGAGGTGAGCATGCCTGCTCCTCCCCCTCACCTACCTCTGCCTAGGGTTCTTCAAATTTTAGTTGCATCAAATTAGTTAGGGTTCATCTATGGGTGGAAACGAATCAGATGCGGATGTTATCGGATACGGGTGCGGCTTGGATGTTTTCTTAGATGACGAAAAAACACTATTGTAATGCATAATAAAACGAGTAAAATTTGACCACTTACTTCACTTTTAAGTTGGATAATTGGAATATCCGCTACCACTTTCCACCCCTAGGTTCATCAAATTAGATGGTAATTAGGAAAGTAGTTCCTAGGTACTAATTAGTTAGTAAGAACTAGGTACTAATTAGGTACTAGTTTATTTTTATTTATAGTAATTTTATTTTTAGTAATGTAACATCCCAAAATTCTAAATTTTGGAATGTTATAATAAATAGATAGATTTGATTGATTGTTTGATTGATTTTCTGAAAGTGAGTGAATTCGAAACTTTTTGAAAGTTAAATGAGAGGGAATAAAAGGACTTTCCCAAACTTTCATTTTTGCTTTCTGATCTCCATGAATTCAAACTATTTTCAAATACAAAACCCTTGAGCGAAGATGATATGACTTCTTCCATTTAAATTAAATGAAAGGGTATTCGAAAATAATTGAATTTCATTTGGAAATATTTCAATTCATAAACTTCATGCAACTCAATGATTTTCATGAGAGAAGATAAAATGACTTCTTCAAATTATATGAAATATGAGTTGGGAGTTTCAAAGAATTAAATTCAAAAGTTCTTTTGAATTTATTTTCAATTTGGAGTTATTTGAGTTTTATTCAAATTATTTTTCTCCAAAAATAAAATATATGGAAATTAGGGTAACATGATTCCCTACAACAGAAAATTGGAGAGAAATAAATTTGAAATCATTTTTGATATTTTTTAAAATGTTTTTTGTTGGATTTTATTAGACCAGTAGCCCTTTTTGAATTATCTGAATTTGTGTGTATTTTATTTGACTCTAGAAAAATGTCCATGTTGTAGAAAATCTTTTGTCTGCAAATTTTGGTATATTGTATGCCTATAGTTTGATGTTTTTCCGACAGCCACAGATAAAATCTGTCTTTTCAAAACCATTGTTTGTTTTGTGCATCCCTCTCCCTCTCTCTCATCTCACCCCAAAACCCTTGGACCCAATAGAGGATGAATGGATATGAGCTTGTATTTTCTAGACCGATGAGTCAATTGGAGACAGACCGATGGATTCAGAACATGGGGGATCACATGGAGAATAACCCTGTAGTCAGAAAGGATATGACCCAGCATGCTTTTCAGTGCTTTGAAAGAGGTGCTGCTACTTGGTGAAGGATGTACCAAACCATCAATGGATGGCAAGGAGTAACCACTTGGAAAGAATTTAAGTTGACTCTGCCAAAGTCTCGGCTTGTGTCCCAGAAGTTGAAGCCTTATGGAAAGGATATGAAGAAACCTTGTGCCTGCAAGATTTGTGGAGAAATAGGACACACCCATAAAGAACACAAGGATGAATGCCCTAATTGTGAAGGAAGTCACCTAGTTGAAGAATGCCCAATTAGGCAGATTACTTGTTTCTTGTGTGAAGGGACTACCCACTATCCTGCTCAGTGTCACATTTACCCCATGGTACAATGAACCATCCAGCAGAAGAAAGAAGTAATGAAAGGATCCCTCATGGAAATTTTAGAAGAAACTTTGATGAGGGAAAAGGTGGGGGACACACCCAAAGAAGAACCAATTAAACCCTGCACCAAGTCATGCTATTCATGTGGAGAAGAAGGACACATCTCCCAAAATTGTTTGAATGGGGATCTAGTAGAATTCTCGACAGAGGAAGTAGAATATGACCCACAAGAAATAGAAGCCATGATTGGCATGGAAAGGTCCAGGAAGAGAAGCAGAGTGGATTCCTGGAAGGACCTGAGTCATATCACCTGTTACAGGTGCAAGGAGTCAGGGCACTACCTCAATAATTGCCCAAAAAGGAAACCTCGATACTTGTCAGAAGTAATATGTTTTAGTTGTAATGGAGCAGGGCACTTTGCCAGAGAATGCCCCAAGGAGAAGGAGACTTGTGCTAGATAGTGAGTTTGCAACAAAAGGAAATTGAGTAGTAGAAGTGAGAACATTTTCTTTTATATCGAGGTGTTGAGTTGAGACATGTAATGGAAAAGCGAGAGATTGTAATCAATTGAGAGTGAATAAAGTTAGCATTGTTGGTACTGATATGGATTTTATGAGTTATTACTTTATGAAGAAGGATTTTGACCATTTTTGAGGATATGAGAAATATGGTCTATGGAAGATTTGTGCATTTTAAGGGTGGTAGTACCCTGTAAGAACCCTTGACCCCTGGAAAAGATAAGGATACTCCACTGAGTGGATTTCGGACAAAATGCATACGAGTTTTGTCTCGATATGTGTGATGCCCCAAGAGTATGTGGGATGAAGTTGGAGACCGTCAGTTGTTTGGACCAAATGTGATCAAGGAGTCAGAAGAGAATGTTAAGTTGATTCGAGATAGACTGGAGGTAGCTCAGTCCAGGCAGAAGAGTTATGCAGACTAAAAAAATGCAAGGAGGTAGTCTATGAAATTGGAGACAGAGCATGTCTTCGTGTGTCCCCTCTGCGAGGAGTTAAACGAATTGGAGTTAAGGGAAAGTTAGCCCCGAGATTTGTAGGACCATACCGAGTTTTGGAGCGTATGGGAGAAGTGGCCAACAAGTTGGAGTCACCCGAAGGACTGTCAGGAGTTCATGATGTGTTTCATATTTCCTAGTTGAAGAAGTGCCATGCAGAGATGGCCAATATTCCCCTGTAAGGACGCTTGACCCTGGAAAGGATAATGATGTTCCACGAAGTAGAGTCTGGACTTCATAAGTATAAGTTTTTACCTCGGTATGTGGGATATCCCACGAGGATGAAGAGATGAAGTACTATTGGATATAAAGGTGGTATGATGTTGGTAATATGGAGCAATGGCAACCCCATGACAAGTCAGAGTACTCACGTCTTGGTTTGGTGCCAATAGAAGGAAGGAAGACAGTACAATTGGATGGATTTAAGAATACTAGGAAGTTGGAACAATGATCAGTTGCCCGATGATAAGTTCAAGGACTACAAGTGATGAGATGGGCCATAACCCATAGGCCCCAGGACCTGCCAAGAAGCAAGCACATTCTTGTTGAAGGAAGAACCCTGGAAGAGGATATACCTTTGTCGACAGACAATCTTATAGGAGTAACGCAAAACCTGAGAGTTGTGAAGGAACGATAGATGTTTGTTTGGCTTGCAGAATCCATGGAATTTTCTGAACTTAGTTGATCGACAAGAGAAATTCTGCAATGCTTGTGAGGATGACCGAGTGTTAGAATGCGAGATTCACTAAAGCATATACAGGGTAATGATTTGGGTGCGGGATGGATTGATCACCATACCGACTTACTCTTATTATTCGCCTTGCTATATGGGATGGTAAATCTGAGTGACTTGCCTATAGTAGAGAGACGACGATATTAAACCTTGCTAAACCTTAGAATGGTATAAGAATTTTTCCCTTGTACACGGCAGCTTTTTGCCAACCGTAGGTTATACGGTGAGGATCAACCCAGACCCATTTCCTGCAGGAGAAACCATAAATTGTTGACCACCATGAGATGTCGATAGTTGATTAGTATTGGCGCCAGACCTGTCCGCTAAGAAGACCCTGTCTCGGAATAACCTTACCTAGATGAAAGACAGAAGAACGGAGGAAAATGTTATGCCACTACCGGAAGAGCTCAGAGAAGGAATTTTCTCGAGGATCTGGGAAGACCGGCCCTGTAACACCCCGGATGTAACTTTCCCAATTTGTACTCCAACTCTTGCCGTTTCCGGCGTTAAGTTATATTTATTTCTCGAGTTCAGGTCTTTGCCTCCGTGTGTTGTTTTCGTTGTCATGCATCTCATATCATGTCATCATGTGCATTGCATTTGCATACGTGTTCATCTCATGCATTCGAGCATTTTCCCCGTTGTCCGTTTTGCATTCCGGCGCTTCGTTCTCCTCCGGTGGTCTTTTCTACCTTTCTTTCGTGTGTGGGGATTAAACATTTCCGGATTGGACCGAGACTTGCCAAGCGGCCTTGGTTTACTACCGGTAGACCGCCTGTCAAGTTTCGTATCATTTGGACTTCGTTTGATACTCCAACGGTTACCCGAGGGACCGAAAAGGCCTCGTGTGTGTTGCAGCCCAACACCCCTCTAATTTGGCTCAAAACCCACCAAACTCTGCTCCATGTCCTAGAGCGTTCGATCACGATCGCGTGGCCGAAAACCGCACCTCATTTGGACTCTCCTAGCTCCACTTATGTCTATAAATAGACCCCTCCATTTTTGGATCTCTCCCTCTCCCCGAAACCCTAAAAAAATCCCGCCGCCGCCGGACGTGTCCGTGCCAGGCCGGACGCGTCCGCCCCGCCCCGCCCAGCCAACCCCGCTCCGCCACGTGGCACGCCTGCCCGCCGCCGCCGCCGAAGCCCGCT
>NC_041388.1:83034934-83049222 GCF_002162155.2 Triticum dicoccoides
GCCCGCGCCGCCGTCCTCTTCCCCGAGGCGCCGCCCGGTGCAGCCGACCGCCGACGCTGACGCCAAGGCTCGCCGCCGCCACAAGACCTCGCCGCCGCCACGGGAGCTCGCCGGAGCCGCCTCCCCACGCCTTCCTCCGCCGCCCCACGCCGGGATCCGGCGAGATCCGGCCCGGACCTACCATGTCCGGCGCCCAAAGCTCCTCCGGCGAACACCTCCGACGAACCTCGAAGTCCGTGCACCAGATCTGAGATCGGAGCTACAGTAACCCTAATTTTTTTCGCGAGGTTGATTTTCTCTAAGTCCCTGGATTTTCAGTCCATGTTGCCCTGTTCGAGGCCCCGTAACTTTGCATCCGTAGCTCCGATTTGGGCATATAGTATATCAAAATGTTTGCCTCGATGAGTACATCATTTAATTCCATTGCATCATTTTCATTTGAGCTCATCTTGATGCCCAAAATGCTGTTAGAAGGAGGCTTCGTGAGTTAATTGTCAGATCTGCTAGTTCATCTTAGACTTTTGTCATTTTTGCCATGATTATTGTGTGCATGCTATGCCTGTGGGTCCTTCATATGTTTTGTTAAGCATTTTGTCTTCTTTCCATAGGTGCAACCCATGCATTTTAAGGATGTATGTGGTGACTTGTGAAAGCTTGCAAAGTGAGGCACCCGGTAAATCTGTTTTCAGGGACTTAGTAGTTTTCACTAAGTCTGGGATTGTTTAGTTCATGATGCCATATGTTCAGCTTGTTTCCTAGTGATCCGTGCCTCTTTTGAGGATAATCAGTAAAGGAGTTTGGTTAATCATGTTATGCTATATCCATCCATGTCTTTGTTTGCAATTATGGAGCACCCTAGCTTGAGTCAATCGAGCTCTACTTTTGCTTCATGGTGAATCTGGGCAGATCGTCAACTCGTTTGCGATTTTGCCGATGCTATTGTAGTTGATCCGTGCATGCTATGTCATTGTTCTTGCCATGTCTAGCTTGTATTTTGCGCCTTAATGATGGATGTATGCTTGCCCTGCCATGACTTGCACCGTGGTGAGTGCATCGAGCTCGTTTACATGCCTTCGTGAGTTATATTTCAGCATGTCTTAGTTTCACTAAGTCTGAAAATTGATTGTGTTTTAGCTATGTTCGTGTGCCCGTTAGTATATTTTGTGAACCCTTTTGACCCCAGGTCACTTTGGGTCTTTTGTTAAGCTTGTTGAGTAGGTCCATGCCATGTTCTTACTTGTCTTAATCAGGTCATGTATCATGTTGTTTTGCTGCTCCGAAGAGGGCTTCGTGATCTGAAATTTCAGACAAGTGTTAATTTCACTAAGTCTGGAATCTGTTTTGCATTTGCGTTTTTGACATGCTTGTTTGAACCTCATAATGATGAATTGGCCGTGGCTTACTGCTAGTCTTTTGTTAACAATCTTGTGTGCATCCCTGCCATGTATTTTGTTGTCATGTTTGGTGGCTGTAGCATGTTCATTTCGTTGCATTTAGATGCCTACTTGCTGTAAATCACAGACCGGTGCAAATATTGAATCGCTTGCCATTTCCAAACCGTAACTCCGATTCCGGCGTTCTTTATATCGTTTTCAAGCGATTTCGTCTCATCTTTCCAGTGGCACCCTTGGAATTCCAACTTGAGGCCAGGTGCATGCATTTCCTGTCATATCTTGCATTTTGCATCCCGCATCGCATCCCGCATAGCATATCTTCATTTCTTCATATTGCTTGGTCTTGCACGTGGTTGATTGTATCCTTGTTGCTTGTTTGTATTGCTTGGGTAGATCCGGGAGACGAGTTCGCTACCGAGGAGCCCGTTGAGTTTGCTTGTGAGGATCCAGTCAACTCAAACAACTGTGTAGGCAAGATGATCATACCCTCGAAATCACTACTATCTTTGCTATGCTAGTTTGCTCGCTCTTTGCTATGCCAATGCTACGATGCCTACCTTTTGCTTGTCAGCCTCCCAATTGCCATGTCAAACCTCTAACCCACCTTGTCCTAGCAAACCGTTGATTGGCTATGTTACCGCTTTGCTCAGCCCCTCTTATAGCGTTGCTAGTTGCAGGTGAAGATTGGAGGCCGTTCCTTGTTGGAACATCTTTTATTTACTTGTTGGGGTATCATTATATTGCTATGTTATCTTAATGCATCTATATACTTGGTAAAGGGTGGAAGGCTCGGCCTCTTGCCTAGTGTTTTGTTCCACTCTTGCCGCCCTAGTTTCCGTCATATCGGTGTTATGTTCCCGGATTTTGCGTTCCTTACGCGGTTGGGTTATAATGGGAACCCCTTGATATTTCGCCTTGATTAAAGCTTTTCCAGCAATGCCCGACCTTGGTTTTACCATTCGCCACCTAGCCTCTTTTTCCCTTGGGTTACCGGAGCCCAAGGGTCATCTTATTTTACCCCCCTGGGCCAGTGCTCCTCTGAGTGTTGGTCCGACCGAGTAGACTGCGGGGCCACCTCGGGGCAACTTGAGGGTTGGTTTTACTCGTAGGATGTCTCATTTGAGTGTGCCCTGAGAAAGAGATATGTGCAGCTCCTATCGGGATTTGTCGGCACATTCGGGTGGTGTTGCTGGTCTTGTTTTAACCTGTCGAATTGTCTTGTTTTACCGGGTTGCCGAGTCTGATCGGTGTGTCTCGGGTGGAGGTCTATTCCTTTGTTGACCATGAGAGCTTGTCATGGGCTAAGTTGGGACTCCCCTGCAGGGATTGAACTTTCGGAAGCCGTGCCCGCGGTTATGGGCAGATGGGAATTTGTTAATGTCCGGTTGTAGATAACTTGAACTAAACTTAATTAAAATGAATCAACTGAGTGTGTTACCGTGATGGCCTCTTCTCGGTGGAGTCCGGGAAGTGGACACGGTGTTGGAGTAATGTTTGCGCAGGTTGCTCTCTAGTTTCTCGCTCGCGCTTGCCTCCTCTTCTCGCTCTCTTTTGCGAATAAGTTAGCCACCATATATGCTAGTCGCTTGCTGCAGCTCCACATATATTTTGCCTTTCCTTCCTATAAGCTTAAATAGTCTTGATCGCGAGGGTGCGAGATTGCTGAGTCCTTGTGGCTCACAGATACTATAACTCCAGATGAAGGTCTAGGTGATTCCGCTCCAGGTGACGAGTACGAGCTCAAGTGGGAGTTCGACGAGGACTCTCAGCGTTACTACGTGTCTTTTCCTGATGATCAGTAGTGGTTCCCAGTTGGGGTTCGATTCCGGGCCTTGTCGCATGTTGGGTTTTCTTCTATTCTTCTATTTTAGCGCCGTAGTCGGGCCATGAGTGTTTGTTTGATGGATGTTATTTATGTACTTTGATGTGACGTGGCGAGTGTAAGCCAACTATGTTTCTCCCCCTTTTATTATATATTACATGGGATGTTGTAATGATTGCCTGACTTGCGACATTGCTTTCAATGCGGTTCTCTAAGTCGTGCCTCGACACGTGGGAGCTATAGCCGCATCGAGGGCGTTACAGGCCCTGTCAAGAATAAGGATGGAGTATATGAGTATTGATGGGACCGTAACAATGTTTCTAAGGGTGGTAGCACCCCACACCCCGGTGATGATCGATGGATTTTGAGAAGACCCCAAACCTAACCTAATTCTTGCTAGCCTCTCCAAATCTCGAGGACGAGATTCATTTTAAGGGTGGTAGGTTTGTAACATCCCCAAATTCTAAATTTTGGAATGTTATAATAAATAGATAGATTTGATTGATTGTTTGATTGATTGTCTGAAAGTGAGTGAATTCGAAACTTTTTGAAAGTTAAATGAGAGGGAATAAAAGGACTTTCCCAAACTTTCATTTTTGCTTTCTGATCTCCATGAATTCAAATTATTTTCAAATACAAAACCCTTGAGCGAAGATGATATGACTTCTTGCATTTAAATTAAATGAAAGGGTATTTGAAAATAATTGAATTTCATTTGGAAATATTTCAATTCATAAACTTCATGCAGCTCAATGATTTTCATGAGAGAAGATAAAATGACTTCTTCAAATTATATGAAATATGGGTTGGGAGTTTCAAAGAATTAAATTCAAAAGTTCTTTTGAATTTATTTTCAATTTGGAGTTATTTGAGTTTTATTCAAATTATTTTTCTCCAAAAATAAAATATATGGAAATTAGGGTAACATGATTCCCTACAACAGAAAATTGGAGAGAAATATATTTGAAATCATTTTGATATTTTTTAAAATGTTTTTTGTTGGATTTTATTAGACCAGTAGCCCTTTTTGAATTATCTGAATTTGTGTGTATTTTATTTGACTCTAGAAAAATGTCCATGTTGTAGAAAATCTTTTTCTACAAATTTTGGTATATTGTATGCCTATAGTTTGTTTTTATTTATTATCGTTTTATTATTTCTTTTGTCTGTTAAACGTTTTTTTCAAAAAAAAGAAACCATTCCCGCCGACTGGGCCGACCCAGCTCCCAGGTCGCGGCCCAGCCCACCTCCTCATCGTCCCCGAGCTCGGGAGGGACTCCCGAGCCAGCACGCCGCCGCGCCATGGCCTCCACGGAAGCCGCCGCCGCCTTACCCCTCCTCCACGCCACCTCTTCTCCCCTTATATAGCGCGGCCCCGAGCCCCGCCTCTCTTTCCTCGCCTCCCCGCGCTGCATCCCGCTGCCACCGCCCTGCGCATCTTGCCGCCGCCGCCGCCGCGCCGCATCACCGTCGCAGCCGCTCGCCTGCGCCACCGCGCCGCTCCCCGCGCTGCCCTCGCCCCTCGCCGCACTCGCCCTCGTCGCGAAGTCGCGCCGCCGCTTGCTCGCCTCGCCGCTGCCGCGCTTCGCCAGAGCCCGCCGCCAACCGTCGCCGCTGCGCCGGAAACCGCCTCCACCGCCGCCCCGAACCGGTAATAGACCGCCCCGGTTCACCGGTTTGGTTTTCATTTTGTTTAAAAAGACCCTAGATCGGTTTTCTACAGAAAAACCTAGATCTATTTTTTAAAGTCTAGTTATTCAGTGAACTATTCGTTAGTTAGGGTTCGTAGCGAATGGTTTTCGTTCGGTAGTGTTCGGTAGTCAATGTTCGCTATTTAGATTTTTCCTTTTCTGTTTAAATACACTGGGGACCTATTCGTGATAATTTTCTTCATAGATTAGTCCTTGTACTTCAATCGATCATTACTTTTTACTCGTTAGTCCAAATCCAACGAAACCAACGCCCACTTCTTCGTTATGATCCCCTCTATCCAGTGATCCAACTCAAACTTGTTTTTGAAAAGTTTAAAATTTGAATTAGATCAGATTTGAATTCAAACTTTGTTTGATCATAACTTGAGTTCCGTAGCTCCGTTTGAGTTGATTCTTTTTGCAAATCGAAGCTCTTGACCTAAACATTCTAATAAGGCCAAATTCATATAATTTTGGTACTGTTAGAAATTGTTTTATGTTGCAAGAGTTATTTGCTTGGTTTAGATGTTTTCCGAATTGTTTTCTTTGTTCTCTCCGATCTTTTGAGTTATTGCTTATGTGTGGTTACTATTGCTTGCTTACGATAGATTGACCGGAGTGTGACGAGTAGAGCTATCAAGAGTTTTGAGTCCGAATCATGTTCACCAACATTGCAGGCAAGTTCACACTTTGATCATATCCCCTTTCATACCCAGTTTTTATGCATTAGTTTCACCCTCAAACATTGCATGAGTAGGATTGATAACATGTGGGTATTGGGAAGTAGTTGATGAGGTAGGAACCTATTACCCTGCATTCAAACCTTGGGAGTTACTATTACATTATGCTTATGTTGCCATGCTATGCTCGTAGACGTGGATTGGGTTTGAGAGTATTTCATGACAGATGTGAGATTGTTAATTAATGGTTCAACTTAATGTGGCAACTTTAATACACATCTGGGTGGATTGCTAGGGGCGCCCTGGGGATATACCAGTGGACTTGCCTGGACACCTGGGGAAATACCAGTGTTGTCCTAGGAGATCCCGAGGATATACCGTGTGATCATCCTACGGTCCGCCACCCAGGCTCAAAGGGATCATACGATTATTCATGCTAGAAACTTCCGTGTGCAGCCACAAGCTATTATGGGCTCTAGCATAGTTGATTAAGTCGTGTGAACTCTTACAGTGGTAGACTAGCAGATGTAGGGGTTGTAGGTGGTACAGTCTACCCATCGTAAGGTGCAAACGCTTCTGAAAGACTATGTCTCGGTCATCCGTTTCTCAAACACCATGTAGTGCGAGAAATCCAACGGAGGAGATCGAGTCTTGTGGGGAAAAGTGTGCAAACCTCTGCAGAGTGTATAAACTAATCATGATTAGCCGTGTCCCCGGTTATGGACATCTTGAGTCTCTGGTACTTGGATTATCCAGTTGGTCTCAACATGTTACTCTAAATTAATTTTGTTGGGTTTTAATGATGATGCTTAATTGGGATTGAGAATGCTGTCAACCATTCTCAATGTTTAACAACCACCATGATAGTTAAATAAAATTTATTCCTTTGTAGTAGGGAAAAATTGGCTTTTCGCAAAAACCTTTTAACCATAGAACTTTTCCACCAGCCATATATGCATGTAGTGATAGCCATTGTTCATCATTCCCTATGGTGTGAATTTGCCAGTACATTCAATGTACTGACCCTTTGTGGCTGCAACGTCTCATGTTGCAGGATTATCTTACGACGAGTAAGTGATACGTTAGGGTTACAATTTCTACACTCAACTTTGCCATTGGTGTTGATGGGAATCCACAACCTTGTTACTTCCGCTATTTTGGATTGAGGTAATAGTATTTATGTTACTTTACACATGTGATTTACCTCTGTTATAAATCCTCGAGTACTGTCTGTGTTAGCATACCGATCCAGGGATGACACTTAAGCACAGATACTTGATCCATTCGGGTCGGGTCGCTACAAGATGGTATCAGAGCACATGTTAACTGTAGGACGTGATGGGGTCATGTACCTAGGGTAGGGTCACGAACCTGATCTAAGTACCTTACCCAAGGACACCCTTAGAAGAGGTCGCCTTCCAGTCGACCAACGAGGGATTCACTCGACTGACTTGAAGGACTCGACCACGAAGACTCACTCGACCACCAGGAGGTCAAGAGGCACTCTGCACTGCAACGGCCTGTAATTAAGTAGGCTTTATGATAGTAAAGACACTTTATGTGGGGCGTTACCAGTACCGCCCCAGACTTAACTCACCTTAAACCCTCTCCTACGTGGGCTGGCTGGGGTCCCGGCGCACTCTATATAAGCCACCCCCTCCACAGGCAGAAGGGTTCGGCACCTTGTAACTCATATACTCATAATCCACTCGACCGCCTCCGGGCTCCGAGACGTAGGGCTATTACTTCTTCCGAGAAGGGCATGAACTCGTACATCCCTTGTGTTTACAACCTCTCCATAGCTAGGACCTTGCCTCTCCATACCTACCCCCCACTCTACTGTCAGGCTTAGAACCACGACAGTTGGCGCCCACCTTGGGGCAGGTGTTTTAGCGATTTTGTAGAGAAGTTGCGATTCTTCCGAGTACTTTCATCATGGTGTCTGCTGGAGTTTTGGTCGAGGGTCGAGAGATCCGTCTCGGCACTCTCACCTTCATCGCCGACGACTCCGCATGGCTCCAGGAGGCTCCACTCGACATTGATGCGCTCCCCGTTCGCGGTGCGACGCATTTTCGCGCATGTGTCCGCGGCGTTCTGCTGCGGCAACCGTCGACCCCGTATCGGTCGGCTCCTCCATCGTCCACCCTCCCGGTCTCCCGCCAGCACAAGCGCTCGGGCCGGTCGAGGCTTCAGCGATGGGTGAGGCACGCAGTGGCTCGCCAATCGGCCACCACCCAAGTTGCGGCAATCGAGCCCGACGAATCTCTCTACGGCTTGTTCGATCTGTCGACTGGCTCCGTAGAGACTGCATCCGAGTGCGGTAGCAGTGATCCAGCGGCGGAAATCTTGATGGTCGACGGGCCCCGCAGTCCCCCTGGCTTCGCCCGTGATGGTGGAGCAGGTGACGGAGGCGACCCCGCACGAGGCCACGAAGAGTACCAGCCCGAGCCACTCGACTCTCTGCAAAGAGAGGAACTTCGCCGCAGGAACGTGGATGCTCTGCGTACTCCCATCGCAGGTGAAACCCCCGAGGCTCGTGCCTTGGAGGAGGCACGTCTGGCCAATTTGGCCGAACGCACTCGACTGGAGAATCTTCAGCGAGCACTCGACGAGCGCGCGCGGCAACGAGTTCCCGACGCCAGTCGACGTCAACTCTTCCCGCCGACTCAGGTATATCGAACCCCAATCCAGAATTTAGCAGCTGCGACCCGTATAGCAGAGTCCATCCAGCCTTCGCAGTCGGAAGCTGGCAGAGGTTTGCTGCAGATCAGGGATCTGCGCCGGGCAGCAGGAGATCAGAATTCAGCCGTGTCTCAGTCGCGCAACAGAATTCACAGTCGATCCGTCACTGCGAATACGGTTCAGTCGGCTCACAGCCCCAGATCGCCTCCGCGGCGTGAAGGGCGCGAGAATCGGCGAGATCAATATGGCGACAGACTTGACCGAGATGATAGGCGTCGGGTGCCCAATTCCCCTCCGAGGGGTGGGTCTTACGCTCCTCGGCAGCAAGATGACAGGCGTCAGTACAGTACAGGGCGAAGGGTTCCAGTCGACCCTAGAGAACCAGGCTTCGACGCGCGATCCATTATCGTGCAAGGTTTGGTCGACCGGAACAGAGCCCATCGAAGCGGACTCGACAGAGATGCACCCACAAGCAGTCGAGTGCATGTTTCTGGTCCTGAATGTTTCAGCAGAGCTATCAGAGCTGCAGTTATCCCTCCCAATTTCAGGTTGGCAACAGGAGTCAGCAAGTTCACTGGTGAGTCTAAGCCTGAAACTTGGCTTGAAGACTACCGAGTGGCAGTTCAGATTGGTGGTGGGAACGACAAGGTGGCCATGAAGCATTTGCCCCTCATGCTGGAAGGTTCTGCCAGGGCATGGTTGACTCAATTACCTCCTAGCAGCATTTACACTTGGGAAGATCTGTCCCGAGTGTTCATCAGAACGTTTGAAGGAACTTGCAAGCGACCAGCTGGATTGACAGAGTTGCAAGTCTGCGTGCAGAAGGCTAATGAGACTCTCAGAGAGTATATTCAGAGGTGGATCACTTTGCACCACACTGTGGAGAATGTGTCTGATCATCAAGCAGTCTGCGCCTTCAAAGATGGTGTCAAGAACAGAGAACTGAGTTTGAAGTTTGGTCGAACCGGTGACATGACCTTGAGTCGGATGATGGATATTGCTACCAAGTACGCCAACGGCGAAGAAGAAGACCGACTCCGAAGCGGCAAGCATAAGCCGAGTCAGTCGGAAAAAGGAAACACCAGTCGGAAACAGAAGCGGAAGGCTGAACCGGCAGCTCCTGGAGAGGCTCTGGCCGTGACTCAGGGAAAGTTTAAGGGGAAACCAAAAGGATCCTGGAACCCCAAGAAGGTAAAGGATAAAGAAGGGAACGACGTAATGGATATGCCATGTCACATCCACACGAAGAAAGACGAAGAGGGGAATATCATCTACCCGAAGCACACCACTCGCCAATGTCGACTCCTGATCCAGCAGTTTCAGGGAAAACAGTCTAAGGACAAGGAGAAGGAGTCGGACAAGGCTGAAGACAAGGAGGACAGTGAGGAAGGATATCCGCATATCAACTCCACTCTGATGATCTTTGCAGATGTGGAAAGCAGGAGTCGACTGAAAGTCATTAACCGAGAGGTGAACATGGTTGCCCCAGCAAAAGCAAATTATCTGAAATGGTCTCAAATACCCATCACATTCGACCAATCTGATCACCCGACTCATATTGCCACCCCTGGGAGGCAAGCTTTGGTGGTCGATCCAGTTGTCGAAGGCACTCGACTGACAAAGGTGCTGATGGATGGTGGAAGCGGGCTGAATTTGTTGTATGCAGACACACTGAAAGGAATGGGCATTCCGATGTCCCGACTGAGCACTAGTAACATGAGCTTTCATGTAGTTATACCAGGGAAGAAAGCCGAGTCACTCGGCCAAATAGCTTTGGACGTGGTGTTTGGTGATTCGAAACATTTTCGCAAAGAAAAGTTGACGTTTGAGGTCGTGGATTTTCAGAGTGCATATCATGCCATTTTGGGGAGACCAGCTTACGCACGGTTCATGGCTCGACCATGTTACGTGTACCTCAAATTGAAGATGCCCGGCCCCAAAGGAGTGATCACTGTCACCGGTGATAGGAAAAAGGCAGAAGAGTGCTTTCAGAAGGGCTCCAAGATTGCCGATTCCCAGGTGACAGCGGTCGAGTTCGAGGAATACAAGCAAAACGCAGATCCAAGTGACTTGCTGCGATCAAAGAAACCCACCACAGAGTCTGCATTCCAGTCGTCCGGTGAGACGAAGCCTGTTCACATTCACCCGACCGACCCCGATGCAGCTCCGACCCGCATCTCCACAACACTCGACCCAAAATAGGAAGAAGCGCTCATCCAGTTCCTCCGTGAGAACTGGGACATTTTTGCATGGAAGCCCGCTGACATGCCAGGTGTTCCCAGGGGACTGGCTGAGCATCGCCTAAGAGTCGACTCATCTGCAAAACCAGTCAAAGAGCATCTTCGGCGGTCCTCCGTCCAGAAGAGAAAAGCCATTGGTGAAGAAGTGGCTCGACTGTTGGCGGCAGGATTTATCCGAGAGATATACCACTCCGAGTGGCTCGCTAATGTCGTCATGGTTCCTAAGAAGGACAAGTTGCTCCGAATGTGCATTGATTTCAAGCACATCAACCGGGCCTGCCCGAAAGATCATTTTCCTCTCCCTCGCATAGATCAAATTGTTGACTCGACCGCGGGATGCGAGAGACTGTCTTTTCTAGATGCCTACTCCGGGTACCACCAGATCCGTCTGTACGGACCCGACGAGGTAAAAACAGCTTTCATCACTCCATTCGGGTGCTTCTACTATATCACCATGCCATTCGGCCTCAAGAATGCCGGAGCCACATTTATGCGAATGATTCAGAAGTGTCTACTCACTCAAATCAGTCGGAATGTGGAAGCATATATGGATGATATCGTTGTCAAATCACGAAAAGGTTCCGACCTGCTCGCTGATCTCGCCGAAACATTTGCCAACCTCAGAAGATATGATATCAAGCTCAATCCATCAAAGTGCACATTTGGAGTTCCTGGTGGCAAGTTACTCGGTTTTCTCGTTTCCGAACGGGGAATCGACGCTAACCCAGAGAAGATTGGCACTATTCTCCGAATGAAACGCCCTGTGCGAGTGCACAATGTCCAGAAGCTTACTGGATGCTTGGCCGCATTAAATCGATTCATCTCACGACTCGGTGAAAAGGCATTGCCTCTTTACCGACTGATGAAAAAGACAGACAAGTTCGAGTGGACTCCAGAAGCTGATGCAGCGTTTGCCGAGCTAAAAGCTCTGCTCTCCACCCAGCCGGTGCTTGCTGCTCCAATCAGCAAAGAGCCTCTGTTGCTCTATATCGCAGCCACAGGACAAGTCGTCAGTACTGTGCTTACGGTCGAGCGGGAAGAAGAAGGAAAAGCTCTCAAAGTTCAGCGCCCAGTGTATTATTTGTCTGAAGTCTTGACTCCATCCAAGCAGAGATATCCTCATTATCAGAAGCTTGTGTATGGAATATACATGACCACAAAGAAGGTTGCTCATTATTTTTCTGATCATTCCATCACAGTCGTCAGCGACGCTCCACTATCAGAGATTTTACACAACAGAGATGCAACTGGTCGAGTGGCCAAATGGGCGATTGAACTTCTTCCCCTTGATATCAAGTTTGAGGCAAAGAAAGCCATTAAGTCCCAGGCAATAGCAGATTTCCTCGCCGAGTGGATTGAACAACAACAGCCGACTGAAGTTCACTCGGAGCATTGGACCATGTTCTTTGATGGCTCTAAGATGTTGAATGGTTCCGGTGCTGGGGTTGTCCTGGTTTCCCCCAAAGGAGATAAGCTCAGATATGTGCTCCAGATTCACTTTGATTCCTCCAACAATGAGGCAGAATATGAGGCCCTCTTATATGGGTTGCGCATGGCCATTTCACTCAGCGTCCGTCGCCTGATGGTCTATGGCGACTCGGATTTAGTGGTCAACCAGGTGATGAAAGAGTGGGACGTGAGAAGCCCAGCCATGACTGGATACTGCAGTGCAGTGAGGAAGCTGGAAAAGAAGTTCGAGGGGTTGGAGCTCCATCATATACCCCGACTGAAAAATCAAGCAGCTGATGATCTAGCAAAGATAGGTTCCAAGAGAGAAGCCATTCCGAGTGGTGTGTTCTTGGAGCATATACACACTCCGTCAGTCAAAGAAGATCCTTTCACCAAAGAAACTCCACAGCCCAAGAGTGCCACAGATCCGACTGAAGTTGAAGTCCCAGCGGTGGTCGACTTGATCATGGAGGTCTTGGTGGTCATTCCCGACTGGACAGTTCCATATGTCGCGTATATCCTGAGAAAAGAGCTTCCGGAGGATGAGGAAGAGGCTCGACAGATCGTCCGACGATCTAAGGCCTTTACCGTAATCAAAGGACAGTTATACAGAGAAAGTGCGACTGGAGTCGGTCAGAAGTGCATAACACCAGAAGAAGGTCGACTCATCCTCAATGATATCCACTCGGGAACCTGTGGTCATCATGCGTCCTCTCGGACCATCGTGGCCAAAGCATACCGAGCC
Organism: Triticum dicoccoides; assembly: GCF_002162155.2. Lineage (NCBI taxonomy): Eukaryota > Viridiplantae > Streptophyta > Magnoliopsida > Poales > Poaceae > Triticum > Triticum dicoccoides. The sequence continues at coordinate 83,047,638 of NC_041388.1, forward strand.
GGATTTTACTGGCCAAATGCGAATGAGATGGCAAAAGAGATAGTGGATAAGTGCGAGGGATGTCAGTTCTACTCGAATATGTCGCACAAGCCTGCGTCGGCTCTGAAGACCATCCCACTCGTCTGGCCTTTCCCAGTATGGGGACTGGACATGGTAGGTCCTTTGAGAACAGGACGAAGTGGCTTCACGCATGTACTGGTGGCAGTCGACAAGTTCACCAAGTGGATCGAGGCCAAACCAATCAAGAACCTTGACACCGGTACTGCTGTTAGCTTCATCAGGGAACTAATATTCAGATATGGAGTCCCACACAACATCATTACGGATAATGGATCGAACTTCGACTCAGAGGAATTCAGAGATTTCTGCAACTCCTAAGGCACACGGGTCGACTACGCTTCAGTCGCCCATCCGCAGTCGAATGGACAAGCAGAGCGAGCTAATGGACTGATTCTCAAGGGATTGAAGCCCCGACTGATGCGTGATCTCAAACACGTGGCTGGAGCTTGGGTCGACGAACTTCCCTCAGTGCTTTGGGGGCTGCAGACCACACCTAATCGGTCGACCGGAAGAACTCCATTCTTCTTGGTCTACGGAGCTGAAGCAGTCTTGCCGAGTGATCTTCTCCACAATGCTCCTCGAGTTGAAATCTACAACGAAGCAGAGGCTGAACAAGCGCGGCAGGACGCAGTCGACCTTTTAGAGGAAGAAAGGGAGATGGCTCTGATCCGATCGACCATCTACCAACAAGATTTGCGTCGTTTCCACGCCAGAAATGTGAGAGGTCGAGCCTTCCAGGAAGGAGATTTAGTTCTCCGAGTGGATCAGCACAAACCACACAAGCTTGCTCCTTCTTGGGAAGGTCCCTTCATCGTCACCAAGGTTCTCCCCAACGGGGCGTACCGTCTTTACAACGTCGAGCATAATATCGACGAGCCCCGAGCTTGGAACGCGGAACTACTCCGCCCATTTTATACTTAAGTTTTAACACTCGGATGAGTTGCAATAAAGTACTTCTGTAGTTCATGGACCTCAAAATAATAGTGTCATAGTTCCTCCATAATTTCTGTCACTTTTTATTTTTGTCCAATAAAATTCCCCCTCAGTGGGTGACTTAGCTGCGAATCCGTTTCGCCTAAGTTTGTAAAAATCCTACCGAGTGGTGAGCCAGACTCCCACTCGGAGGCTTAGCTGCGAATCCGTTTCGCCTAAGTTATCAAAATCCTACCGAGTGGTAAGCCAGACTTCCACTCGGAGGCTTAGTTGCAGTCCAAGGACTCGCCTAAGTTTGTCAAAATCCTACCGAGTGGAGAGCAAACCTCTCACTCGGGGGCTTAGCTGCAGTCCAGCACTCGCCTAAGTTATCAAAATCCTACCGAGTGGTAAGCCAGACTTCCACCCGGAGGCTTAGCTGTAGCCCTGTGCTCGCCTAAGTTATAAAAATCCTACCGAGTGAAGAGCAACCCTCTCACTCGGAGGCTTAGCTGCAGTCCAAGCACTCGCCTAAGTTATAAAAACCCTACCGAGTGAAGAGCAACCCTCTCACTCGGGGGCTTAGCTGCAGTCCAAGCACTCGCCTAAGTTT
>NC_041388.1:83049600-83060071 GCF_002162155.2 Triticum dicoccoides
GCAGTCCAAGCACTCGCCTAAGTTATAAAAATCCTACCGAGTGAAGAGCAACCCTCTCACTCGGGGGCTTAGCTGCAGTCCAAGCACTCGCCTAAGTTTGTCAAAATCCTACCGAGTGGAGAGCAAACCTCTCACTCGGGGGCTTAGCTGCAGTCCAAGCACTCGCCTAAGTTATAAAAATCCTACCGAGTGAAGAGCAAACCTCTCACTCGGAGGCTTAGCTGCAGCCCAGTGCTAGCCTAAGTTATCGAAATCCTACCGAGTGAAGAGTAAACCTCTCACTCGGGGGCTTAGCTGCAGCCCAGTGCTCGCCTAAGTTATAGAAATCCTACCGAGTGGTAAGCCGGGCTTCCACTCGGAGGCTTAGCCGCAGCCCAGTGCTCGCCTAAGTGGACTAAAGAATAAGTCGATTGCAGTAAAGGCGCCTTGCTTTGAACCTGCAAAGGACATTTCGAGCCAAAGACAATCGTATTCAAGCACCAAACTCAAGTTTGAATCGATATCTAAAGGAACCGAAAGTGCTCAGGCGTTAAGCCTGTTAAGGTTTATCGGTTACAATTCCACTCGGCATACCGAGGCAAATTTAAAGCGTCGAGCCAGAAGAAGTTTTTTACCCCTCCTGTGGAGGGCTGGAAGGTGCAACGAATTCATCAAGGTCAATTCCGTCGGCGATCCGAGTGGCAGCTGCAAGGAAAGTTTCCATAAAGGACCTGAAGTCATGTTTCTTGGTGTTGGCCACCCGAAGGGCCGCCAGCTTCTCTTCTCGCGCATCTTTACAGTGGACTTGGGCCAGACACAGAGCAACATCTGCGCCACACCGAGCCGAGGACTTCTTCCATTCCTGCACTCGACCAGGGATCGAGTTCAAGCGGGCCATCAGCGACTCAAGGTCATTCTGAAGTGTCTCCTCAGGCCAGAGCGTCGAGTCGATGCGAGATGCGGTGGCCTTCAGCCTTGCGAGATAGTCCACGACAGCTGCAACATGAGACTCCAGTCGGAAAACATCCATGGCAACTTCGTCGTTCACCGGAGAATTGACGGGGTCGAGGTTTGGCTCCAGCCGGCTAGTTTCTTCTTCAAAGTTTTGACAAAATTCTGCAAGGATGATCACTAAGTCAATGGGATGGTCGAATGGAAAAACCACAATTGGAAATGTTTGCCGAGCATAGAGGTTTACCTTCAAGCATAAGAAACAGCTTCTTGGCAAGACCACTCAGGAAGGCCTCCAGATCAGTTTTCTTCCCAGTCAATTTGCTGACTTGGTCGGTCAGGGCAGCTTTATAAGTTTTCAGTCGACTGACCTCCTTGTTGGCGATCCCAAGAGCAGCTTTCAGATTGGTATTGTCTTGTTCAAGCTTGGTGACTGAAGCTAACTTCTCGTCAGCAAGCTTGATCTTCTCAGCTAGTTCGAGGTCTTTCTTCTGTTGGGCCTCCCTTACCTTACCTGCAAGTTACAGCAAGATCAGATTTTGAAACAAGCAAGGGGAAAAGCAGTCGTCAGGGTCTCACCAAACATACCTTTGGTCTCCTCCTTTGCTTTTGTCAGCTTCTCCTGAACCAGCTTCAGGCTCAGCTCGAGTTGAGTGTGCTTGTTTTCCAGCTCAGAGTAGCGAGCCACAAGATCACAAGAGTTCTGCGAAGAACCAATCGACTAAATGTCAAATATAATTCACTTCCGAGTGAAAAAGGAAAAAACACACGTTTCTAAGACTACAGCCGAATACAAGCATTCGACCGTAGTCTCGGGGACTACACCCAGTGGGTGCACTCAGCGTGCCCCCACTAATCCTGTTGAAGATAAAGTCGACCAGTCGACCTCAAAAAAAAAAAGAGAGATGTATTCTTTAAGACTGTGATCAACTGCAAGCAGTCGACCACAGTCTCGGGGACTACACCCAGTGGGTGCACTCAGCGTGCCCCCACCGGTTTGTGAAATCCAGTCGACATAGTCGACTGACAGAAAGATTGACATCATAAAGCCTAAGGCCGACTGCGGGACTACACCCAGTGGGTGCACTCAGCGTGCCCCCACCGGTTTGTGAAATCCAGTCGACTGACAGAAAGATTGACATCATAAAGCCTAAGGCCGACTGCCAGCAGTCGACCTTAGCCTTGGGGACTACACCCAGCGGGTGCACTCAGCGTGCCCCCGCTAACACGGAGTTTAATCGACACACCCAGTGGGTGACTACTATAAATTCCGGAAAGGAAAAGTTTTTGGTTGCATATCCAACAGAACAAACAGTGGTCGACTGACCTGAACATTGCTTTGAAGGGAAGAACTGGCGTCATAAGCTGCCTGGCTCGCATCCCGGATGGTCTTTAACTGCTCCATCATGATTCCCTTCTGGCGTATCGCTTCCTTCGCCGCGCCAGCTTGGTCCTCTGGGACGTGGTGCGTCGTGAAGAGGGAGGGCTGCTGAGCACTCGTCAATGGATCTGCGAAGGACACCGTGTGTCGAATGGTGTTCTCTTCCTCCGCAATCAGAATCTCAGGCGCCGTCACATCCTGGGGCACCTTACTGGCGGACGCTTTCCTACTTCTCCTGCGCTTCAGTGGTTCTTCATCCTCATCATCATCAGGAAGATTGATAACAGCAGTGGGTGGAGCTACAAAGAAGAATCAGGATCAGAGATCGCGAGTCAGTCGACTAAGAACGGCGTTAAGAATACAGTACCTGGTTTCGAAGTTGCTGCGTCCTCGATCTCATGGTCATCAGCCCGGGCTGAGGTTTCAGAAGTAGCAGCACTGCAACTCCAAAGGATCAGTCGACTAACTTCAGCGTCGACCAGAGACAAAGTTCACACAAAATAAGAAGATTCAAACAGCACGATTACCCTGATATGGTAGGGATGGACACCTTCATCTTCGGTAGGAGCTTAATCGTCTTCGACGGGGCCGCCCTGGGCTGCTTCGGCGCCTTTTCAGTCGGCACCAGAGAGGTGGTCCGAGGGCGCTTGGTCGACTGAACAACGGTCGCAACCCCCTTGCCACGTTCAGTCGAAGGTTCGTGGACAAGCTTTGACCGCCTTTCTGAGCACGGTGGTACGACCTCCTCCTCCTCTTCTTCCTCATCCTCAACGTCATCTTCATCACTGTCATCATCATCATCGTCGTCATCATCCTCTGCAACATCCGAGTCCCATTCCTCCTCTTCCTGGCTCTCGCCCCCACTCGCCTCACCCTCCTCAGTCGGAGCTTGTGCCCCATTGGGCATCGAGTACAGTTCGGTGAGAGCCTAGCAGATATCAAGACAAGGATCAGTCGACCAGTCGGCAGGATAAATAGAAATGAATGCGACAAGAACACAGTGGAGAGCAAAGCAAATGTACCTTGTTTGGATCGCTGTTGTGGTCGAGTGGAGGAATCCTTCTAGCTCCGCGTGGGTTATCCTTGTTTCCAGTAACGGCTACCATCCATCTTTCCAGAGTGACATCGTCGACTGCTTCTGGGTGGACTCGAGTCTCGTCTTCAGTCCCACAGTACAACCACATGCTGTGGCTCCGGAACTGAAGGGGCTGGATGCGACGCCTGAGGAAGACCTCCAGGAGGTCCATGCCCGTCACTCCCTCCCGAACCAACTGCACCACGCGCTCCATCAACATCTTCACGTCAGCTTTCTCCTCCGGAATCAACTTCAGAGAGGAGGGCTTGTTCACTTGGTCCATGGTAAACTGTGGGAGTCCACTCGACTGCCCCGGTGTCGACTGGTCCTGGCAGTAGAACCAGGTCGACTGCCAGCCTCTGACTGACTTGGGAAAGGTCATTGGCGGGAAGGTGCTCTTATTCCTCACCTGGATCCCCAGACCCCCACACATTTGGACGACTCGGGTTCTTTCATCGCCTGGGCTCGCCTTCTTCACGGTCTGAGAGCGACACGTGAATATATGCTTGAACAAACCCCAGTGCGGTCGACAACCCAGGAAACCCTCACACATGGACACGAATGCGGCAAGATAGGCGATAGAATTTGGGGTAAAGTGGTGGAGCTGCGCTCCAAAGAAGTTCAAGAAGCCACAGAAGAAAATACTCGGCGGCAAAGAAAATCCACGATCAACATGGGTGGCCAAGAGCACACACTCACCCTCTTCTGGCTGGGGCTGCCACTCCTTCCCCGGAAGCCTCGCAGCTCCATGAGGGATCAAGCCCTCATTGGCCATGTCGAGGAGGTCTTTCTCTGTGATGGTCGACTGGATCCAGTCTCCTTGGACCCAGCCCTTCGGCAGGCGGGATCTGGACGAGGACCCGCCGCGGCTGGTAGATCTCCCCTTTGCCTTCTCCGACGCCGACGCCTTCTTCGCATGTTCCAGCGCCGCCGTCTTCTCCTTGGCCATGGTTGCCGGCGAGATGCACGAAGGGAAGTTGTGCGAGGGCGAGAGCGAGCGCGCTGGACGGGGACGAAGGGAGCAGAGAGAAAGAGAGAATGCTGAGGCACAGCACAGAAATCCTCGCCGGGCGCATTTATAAGGTCCCTTCCGAGTGGATGACAGGTGGGCCCGGTCGATCTAATCATATCCGGGAGCAGTTATGCAGACGGGATACGTGGCGAAGAAAGCGGCGCGGAGATCGAGGCATCTATGTCCCGTCCCATCCGAACGCCGTGGTCCGCTCCACTTCGCGCGCGTCCCCAAATTTCGCATCCCGCGGAATCCGCGAACGGCAGATCAGTCTGTCAGACGCGGGGTTTCCCGCGATCCGTCGCTCGGGGATCGTCGAAGCCCGAAAGATCACTCGACGGAAGAAGAGAATGAATCGAGTCGACTGAAGACAAGTTGCTCACCATCGACGAAGAGATTCTTTGGTCCAGAACAACGCACGACCAGAGCGCAAAGGTTAATCGGAAACGACATCAACTCCTTCCTCACTCGAAGCCTCAATCCATTCGGGGGCTAATGATGGGGTCATGTACCTAGGGTAGGGTCACGAACCTGATCTAAGTACCTTACCCAAGGACACCCTTAGAAGAGGTCGCCTTCCAGTCGACCAACGAGGGATTCACTCGACTGACTTGAAGGACTCGACCACGAAGACTCACTCGACCACCAGGAGGTCAAGAGGCACTCTGCACTGCAACGGCCTGTAATTAAGTAGGCTTTATGATAGTAAAGACACTTTATGTGGGGCGTTACCAGTAACGCCCCAGACTTAACTCACCTTAAACCCTCTCCTACGTGGGCTGGCTGGGGTCCTGGCGCACTCTATATAAGCCACCCCCCTCCACAGGCAGAAGGGTTCGGCACCTTGTAACTCATATACTCATAATCCACTCGACCGCCTCCGGGCTCCGAGACGTAGGGCTATTACTTCTTCCGAGAAGGGCCTGAACTCGTACATCCCTTGTGTTTACAACCTCTCCATAGCTAGGACCTTGCCTCTCCATACCTACCCCCACTCTACTGTCAGGCTTAGAACCACGACAGGACGTGACCCTAGAAACTGGCAAGCCCATAGCAAAGATTTTTCTCTACAACTTTCCCTTTCAAAAAGATCTTTTACCTTTCTTCTCTTCTGAGCTTATTCAAATATTTCCTTTTAGTGAGACCATACCCCTTTCCCCTTTTGACCCCACGAAGATTCGACTGATGAGACCACTCCAAGAAGTACAAGATATCGGACAACTAAGACCACTTCGGAATGAAGAGTATTTTCCGTGCATATGAATAATGGAAACTACAACGGTTGAAGACCGAAGACAAGTAGAATTTGAAGGCTCTGAAGAATTCCCAGATTTGTATGACCTAGGAAGGCTACCCCTTATGGAACTTGGGAGACTATGGAAGCTGTCAATACCCGAGATCAAGGTGTGTTGGAGAAAGACTGGAACATGGAGCATAGGACTCGAAGTTTTGTCTAAGAAAACCCTAAGGCAGGAGATATCAACTATGGAATGATAGCTCATGGGAATGACAAGAGCAGAAACACGGTTATCCATGATGTCATCGCCTGCTGATGCTATTGTCGCCGTGCTGATTTAAGGATGCATTTCTTCAAAATGGATTTGATGGAAGAAGGCTGATGGAGCACCTATTAGTAAGATGAAATTTTAACCTTAGCCGGTGTATTACCAGGATCTAGAGTAGTACATCAAGAAGTTTAAGGAGGAGCTCCATGAAGCCGTATTAGACAAGGAAGCATTCCGTGAAGAACTCTGGAACCAAAAGCTGAGAGTAGCCAAGCTGGAGGATCTAGAACCTCAAGATACCGGAGATTTGTCAGGAACTGAAGGACAGTAGGACCATGGCTCATGCCAAGGATGTTGAAACCCAGAAGTTTGGAACGCAACTCCAGAATATTAAAGGACATCACGAGAGACTTCGCGTCAATAGAGTTGATCTGGTAAAAGAACTTGAGAAAGACAAGCATGATCAGAAGAAGCCATTGGAGGCATGAACAAGGCTTGAAGAGTTGGAGACGTTGAAGATTTATTGACCTTTAGAAGACCAAACCCCTGTTATATACCTACGTTAGATGCGACGTTTGTGAGCTGTCATTTGTTTGATGTTTTTCTGACAGCCACAGATAAAATCTGTCTTTTCAAAACCATTGTTTGTTTTGTGCATCCCTCTTCCTCTCTCTCATCTCACCCCAAAACCCTTGGACCCAATAGAGGATGAATGGAGATGAGCTTGTATTTTCTAGACCGATGAGTCAATTGGAGACAGACCGATGGATTCAGAACATGGGGTATCACATGGAGAATAACCCTATAGTCGGAAAGGATATGACCCAACATGCTTTTCAGTGCTTTGAAAGAGGTGATGCTACTTGGTGAAGGATGAACCAAACCATCAATGGATGGCAAGGAGTAACCACTTGGAAAGAATTTAAGTCGACTCTGCCAAAGTCTCGGCTTGTGTCCCAGAAGTTGAAGCCTTATGGAAAGGATATGAAGAAACCTTGTGCCTGCAAGATTTGTGGAGAAATAGGACACACCCATAAAGAACACAAGGATGAATGCCCTAATTGTGAAGGAAGTCACCGAGTTGAAGAATGACCAATTAGGCAGATTACTTGTTTCTTGTGTGAAGGGACTACCCACTATCCTGCTCAGTGTCACATTTACCCCATGGTACAACGAACCATCCAGCAGAAGAAAGAAGTAATGAAAGGAGCCCTCATGGAAATTTTAGAAGAAACTTTGATGAAGGAAAAGGTGGGGGACACACCCAAAGAAGAACCAATTAAACCCTGCACGAAGTCATGCTATTCATGTGGAGAAGAAGGACACATCTCCCAAAATTGTTTGAATGGGGATCTAGTAGAATTCTCGACAGAGGAAGTAGAATATGACCCACAAGAAATAGAAGCCATGATTGGCATGGAAAGGTCCAGGAAGAGAAGCAGATTGGATTCCTGGAAGGACCTGAGTCATATCACCTGTTACAGGTGCAAGGAGTCAGGGCACTACCTCAATAATTGCCCAAAAAGGAAACCTCAATACTTGTCAGAAGTAATATGTTTTAGTTGTAATGGAGCAAGGCACTTTGCCAGAGAATGCCCCAAGGAGAAGGAGACTTGTGCCAGATAGTGAGTTTGCAACAAAAGGAAATTGAGTAGTAGAAGTGAGAACATTTTCTTTTATATCGAGGTGTTGAGTTGAGACATGTAATGGAAAAGCGAGAGATTGTAATCAATTGAGAGTGAATAAAGTTAGCATCGTTGGTACTGATATGGATTTTATGAGTTATTACTTTATGAAGAAGGATTTTGACCATTTTTGAGGATATGAGAAATATGGTCTATGGAAGATTTGTGCATTTTAAGGGTGGTAGTACCCTGTAAGAACCCTTGACCCCTGGAAAAGATAAGGATACTCCACTGAGTGGATTTCGGACAAAATGCATACGAGTTTTGTCTCGATATGTGTGATGCCCCAAGAGTATGTGGGATGAAGTTGGAGACTGTCAGTTGTTTGGACCAAATGTGATCAAGGAGTCAGAAGAGAATGTTAAGTTGATTCAAGATAGACTGGAGGTAGCTCAGTCCAGGCAGAAGAGTTATGCGGACTAAAAAAACGCAAGGAGGTAGTCTATGAAATTGGAGATAGAGCATGTCTTCGTGTGTCCCCTCTGCGAGGAGTTAAACGAATTGGAGTTAAGGGAAAGTTAGCCCCGAGATTTGTAGGACCATATCGAGTTTTGGAGCATATGGGAGAAGTGGCCAACAAGTTGGAGTCACCCGAAGGACTGTCAGGAGTTCATGATGTGTTTCACATTTCCCAGTTGAAGAAGTGCCATGCAGAGAGGGCCAATATTCCCCTGTAAGGATGCTTGACCCTGGAAAGGATAATGATGTTCCACGAAGTAGAGTATGGACTTCATAAGTATAAGTTTTTACCTCGGTATGTGGGATATCCCACGAGGATGAAGAGATGAAGTACTATTGGATATAAAGGAGGTATGATGTTGGTAATATGGAGCAATGGCAACCCCATGACAAGTTAGAGTACTCACGTCTTGGTTTGGTGCCAATAGAAGGAAGGAAGACAGTACAATTGGATGGATTTAAGAATACTAGGAAGTTGGAACAATGATCAGTTGCCCGATGATAAGTTCAAGGACTACAAGTGATGAGATGGGCCATAACCCACAGGCCCCAGGACCTGCCAAGAAGCAAGCACATTCTTGCTGAAGGAAGAACCCTGGAAGAGGATATACCTTTGTCGACAGACAATCTTATAGGAGTAACGCAAAACCTGAGAGTTGCGAAGGAATGATAGATGTTTGTTTGGCTTGCAGAATCCATGGAATTTTCCGAACTTAGTTCATCGACAAGATAAATTCTGCAATGCTTGTGAGGATGGCCGAGTGTTAGAATGCGAGATTCACTAAAGCATATACAGGGTAATGATTTGGGTGCGGGATGGATTGATCACCATACCGACTTACTCTTATTATTCGCCTTGCTATATGGGATGGTAAATCTGAGTGACTTGCCTATAGTAGAGAGACGACGATATTAAACCTTGCTAAACCTTAGAATGGTATAAGAATTTTTCCCTTGTACACGGCAGCTTTTTGCCAACCGTAGGTTATACGGTGAGGATCAACCCAGACCCATTTCCTTCAGGAGAAACCATAAATTGTTGACCACCATGAGATGTCGATAGTTGATTCGTATTAGCGCCAGACCCGTCCACTAAGAAGACCCAGTCTCGGAATAACCTTACCTAGATGAAAGACAGAAGAACTGAGGAAAAGGTTATGCCACTACCGGAAGAGCTCAGAGAAGGAATTTTCTCGAGGATCTGGGAAGACCGGCCCTGTCAAGAATAAGGATGGAGTATATGAGTATTGATGGGACCGTAACAATGTTTCTAAGGGTGGTAGCACCCCACACCCCGGTGATGATCGATGGATTTTGAGAAGACCCCAAACCTATCCTAATTCTTGCTAGCCTCTCCGAATCTCGAGGACGAGATTCATTTTAAGGGTGGTCGGTTTGTAACATCCCAAAATTCTAAATTTTGGAATGTTATAATAAATAGATAGATTTGATTGATTGTTTGATTGATTGTCTGAAAGTGAGTGAATTCGAAACTTTTTGAAAGTTAAATGAGAGGGAATAACAGGACTTTCCCAAACTTTCATTTTTGCTTTCTGATCTCCATGAATTCAAATTATTTTCAAATACAAAACCCTTGAGCAAAGATGATATGACTTCTTGCATTTAAATTAAATGAAAGGGTATTTGAAAATAATTGAATTTCATTTGGAAATATTTCAATTCATAAACTTCATGCAGCTCAATGATTTTCATGAGAGAAGATAAAATGACTTCTTCAAATTATATGAAATATGAGTTGGGAGTTTCAAAGAATTAAATTCAAAAGTTCTTTTGAATTTATTTTCAATTTGGAGTTATTTGAGTTTTATTCAAATTATTTTTCTCCAAAAATAAAATATATGGAAATTAGGGTAACATGATTCCCTACAACAGAAAATTGGAGAGAAATAAATTTGGAATCATTTTGATATTTTTTAAAATGTTTTTTGTTGGATTTTATTAGACCAGTAGCCCTTTTTGAATTATCTGAATTTGTGTGTATTTTATTTGACTCTAGAAAAATGTCCATGTTGTAGAAAATCTTTTTCTGCAAATTTTGGTATATTGTATGCCTATAGTTTGGTTTTATTTCTTATCGTTTTATTATTTCTTTTGCCTATTAAACGTTTTTTTCAAAAAAAAGAAACCATTCCCGCCGACTGGGCCGGCCCAGCTCCCAGGTCGCGGCCCAGCCCACCTCCTCATCGTCCTCGAGCTCGGGAGGGACTCCCGAGCCAGCACGCCGCCGCGCCATGGCCTTCACGGAAGCCGCCGCCGCCTTACCCCTCCTCCACGCCACCTCCTCTTCTCCCCTTATATAGCGCGGCCCCAAGCCCCGCCTCTCTTTCCTCGCCTCCCCGCGCTGCATCCCGCTGCCACCGCCGTGCGCATCTCGCCGCCGCCGCCGCCGCCGCCGCGCCGCAT
>NC_041388.1:83060518-83069115 GCF_002162155.2 Triticum dicoccoides
CGCGAAGTCACGCCGCCGCTTGCTCGCCTCGCCGCTGCCGCGCTTCGCCGGAGCCCGCCGCCAACCGTCGCCGCCGCGCCGGAAACCACCGCCACCGCCGCCCCGAACCGGTAATAGACCGCCTCGGTTCACCAGTTTGGTTTTCATTTTTTTTAAAAAGACCCTAGATCGGTTTTCTACAAAAAAACCTAGATCTGTTTTTTTAAAGTCTAGTTATTCAGTGAACTATTCGTTAGTTAGGGTTCGTAGCGAACGGTTTTCGTTCCGTAGTGTTCGGTAGAGAATGTTTGCTATTTAGATTTTTCCTTTTCTGTTTAAATATGCCGGGGACCTATTCGTGATAATTTTCTTCACAGATTAGTCCCTGTAGTTCAATCGATCATTACTTTTTACTCATTAGTCCAAATTCAATGAAACCAACGCCCACTTCTTTGTTATGATCCCCTCTATCCAGTAATCCAACTCAAACATGTTTTTGAAAAGTTTAAAATTTGAATTAGATCAGATTTGATTTCAAACTTCGTTTGATCATAACTTGAGTTCCGTAGCTCCGTTTGAGTTGATTCTTTTTGCAAATCGAAGCTCTTGACCTAAACATTCTAATAAGGCCAAATTCATATAATTTTGGTACTGTTAGAAATTGTTTTATGTTGCAAGAGTTATTTGCTTGGTTTAGATGTTTTCTGAATTATTTTCTTCGTTTTTTCCGATCTTTTGAGTGATTGCTTATGTGTGGTTACTATTGCTTGCTTACGATAGATTGACCGGAGTGTGACGAGTAGAGCTATCAAGAGTTTTGAGTGCGAATCATGTTCACCAACATTGCAGGCAAGTTCACACTTTGATCATATCCCCTTTCATACCCAGTTTTTATGCATTAGTTTCACCCTCAAACATTGCATGAGTAGGATTGATAACATGTGGGTATTGGGAAGTAGTTGATGAGGTAGGAACCTATTGCCCTGCATTCAAACCTTGGGAGTTACTATTACGTTATGCTTACGTTGCCATGCTATGATCGTAGACGTGGATTGGGTTTGAGAGTATTTCATGACAGATGTGAGATTGTTAATTAATGGTTCAACTTAAGGAGGCAACTTTAATACACATCTAGGTGGATTGCTAGGGGCACCCTGGGGATATACCAGTGGACTTGCTTGGACACCTGGGGAAATACCAGTGTTGTCCTAGGAGATCCCGAGGATATACCGTGTGATCATCCTACGGTCCGCCACCCAGGCTCAAAGGGATCATACGATTATTCGTGCTAGAAACTTCCGTGTGCAGCCACAAGCTATTATGGGCTCTAGCATAGTTGATTAAGTCGTGTGAACTCTTACAGTGGTAGACTAGCAGATGTAGGGGTTGTAGGTGGTACGGTCTACCCATCGTAAGGTGCAAACGCTTCTAAAAGACTATGTCTCGGTCATCCGTTTCTCAAACACCATGTAGTGCGAGAAATCCAACGGAGGAGATCGAGTCTTGTGGGGAAAAGTGCGCAAACCTCTGCAGAGTGTATAAACTAATCATGATTAGCCGTGTCCCCGGTTATGGACATCTTGAGTCTCTGGTACTTGGATTATCCAGTTGGTCTCAACATGTTACTCTAAATTAATTTTGTTGGGTTTTAATGATGATGCTTAATTGGGATTGAGAATGCTGTCAACCATTCTCAATGTTTAACAACCACCATGATAGTTAAATAAAATTTATTCCTTTGTAGTAGGGAAAAATTGGCTTTTCGCAAAAACCTTTTAACCATAGAACTTTTCCACCAGCCATATATGCATGTAGTGATAGCCATTGTTCATCATTCCCTATGGTGTGAATTTGCCAGTACATTCAATGTACTGACCCTTTGTGGCTGCAACGTCTCATGTTGCAGGATTATCTTACGACGAGTAAGTGATACGTTAGGGTTACAATTTCTACACTCAACTTTGCCATTGGTGTTGATGGGAATCCACAACCTTGTTACTTCCGCTATTTTGGATTGAGGTAATAGTATTTACGTTACTTTACACATGTGATTTACCTCTGTTTTAAATCCTCGAGTACTGTGTGTGTTAGCATACCGATCCAGGGATGACACTTAAGCATAGAGACTTGATCCATTCGGGTCGGGTCGCTACAAGTAAGAACTAGTTGAATTAATAGAACTAGTTGAACTTGTCACATTTGTTGTTATTTTTTAGTTAAAGCAATTTTTCCCGCATCGACGTCGACGATGCCTATCCCGCATCCTCATCATCGACTCGGCGGAGGACACCTGCTTGACCAGATGGGCCATGTCCGGGACTGGGCTCCGCTGGGCTGGTATTGGGAGGCGCTACCTACCGGGGGGCGCAGCTTGGTGAGGAGCCAGCCCATCGTTGACCCGAACCTTCTTTGGTGGCGGTCGCGTGGGCCAGTGATGGTGCAAAGGCTTGAGGACCCCGCGGAGGTGGTACGTCATTGTGTCAGTGAGGAGGACGCGCACGTCCGTCGCTACTTGTTTGCGTTGGAGCACATGTTCTCCAATACCTGGCAGGTTCTCCAGGGATCTCACTGGAGCTATGATCCTGTGATGGTTCCTTCTCTTTGGGTGTCCACTGCCCGCGCCGATACCCGTCATGCGATAGGGTTTTTGTTGTATTAGTGATATATGTATGATACTATTCGGGATGTATTAGTGATAATATTCAATGATGTACGAACGCATGAGATGATTTACTTTTGCTTATTGAATGCATGCTAATTTGAATACTTATTTATTTTACGTTTTGGTTTTGCTTATTGAATGCTCATGCCAATATGAGTCCTATAAGATATTTTGAAATGTATATCTTGTGTTGCTCAAATAGGATATGTGCTTGCCCAAGTGGCCGGTCATGTTTGCAGGTTACACCTCCCAGTGGCCTATGTTTTGCCGGAGTGTTGATTCATTTTCATTATTGAACTACGGTCACATCTATTTAGGAAAGATGGTAAAATGTTTACTATTTGTCCTCAGTGCATCTTTTGCATACATTATTTTTAAGCTAAACTTCATTTCTAAGTATGTTACTATACGATGTTCTTCAACAGGGACTCCCGATGAATGTTGTGCCTCATTGGATCGAGACTAAATGTCGCATGAGAATGGTTAGCTTACGGCCAAGACATCCTACAATGCACTTTAGTGCATTCAGGATTTCTAAAAGCGAGGAATTCTTAATAGTGAAAGACTGGAGCAAAATTGTGAACGATCGCAGAGAAGTACTAGGGGGCAGCAATCAAAAGCGCAACCCACGATTAGGGGACAAGTTCATCTGCATGCTCCAACATGATGAAGCAGGAGTGACACACATGCTTTATGCTATTTTACATGAGAGAGAGCAACAAGAGTGATTAGCTAGCTAGAAATGAGTTATGATGATCAAATAGCTAGTGTTGGTGGTAATGACTATGATGATTATTATTAGCTAGTGTTGGTGGTAATGACTATGATGATTATTATTAGCTAGTGTTGGTGGTGATTAGCTAGCTAGAATGAGTTTGAAGATGATGATGTGTGCTACACTATGATATGATGATTAAATAGCTACTGTTGGTGGTAATGACTATGATGATGATTAAATAGCTTGTGTTGGCGGATTAGATTCAAGTGGAGGCAACATGTGGTGCACATCGAAAGTACTACTAGTCCAAACTAGATCAAGTTTGGATTAGTAGTATACTTTTGACATGCACCACATGTTGCCTCCACTTGAACCTAATCCACCTTCATTTGACACACTGTTATGGACATATTGATATAACGACCTCATAATTGGTATTATACCAAAATTTGTATAACGGCGTATAAATACACTAAAAATAAAAAAAATGAAAAAATAATACTAGTAGCGATGGACAGGAAACACGCTACTACTAGTTAGATTAGCAGTAGCGTTGGAGTAAACACGCGCTGCGGCTATATGTCTTAGCAGTAGCGTGTGCCTCACGTGCTACTGCTAAGTAATATTTGTAGCGCCTTACTAGTAGCACGGTTCCCCGCGCTACTAATAGGCATTAAACCCAAACTACTACTAGGCTTTTCCCTAGTAGTAATACCTTTGTTCACTTTGCCATCCTTCTTATCCGCCAAGTATTTGGGGTAGTTCCGCTTCTAGTGACCATTCCCTTTGCAGTAGAAGCACTCAGTTTCAGGCTTAGGTCTAGCTTTGGATTTCTTCACGGGAGTGGCAACTTGCTTGCCATTCTTCTTGAAGTTCCCTTTCTTTCCCTTGCCCTTTTACTTGAAACTAGTGGTCTTGTCAACCATCAAAACTTGATGCTTTTCTTTATTTCTACCTCCGCCGATTTCAGCATCGTGAAGAGCTCGGGAATCGTTTTCGTTATCCCTTGCATATTATAGTTCATCACAAAGTTCCAGTAACTTGGTGATAGTGACTAGAGAACTTTTTCAATCACTATCTTCTTTGGAAGATTAACTCTCACTTGATTCAAGTGATTGTAGTACCCAAACATTATGAGCACATGCTCACTAGCTGAGCTATTCTCCTCCATTTTGTAGGCAAAGTACTTTGTGAGAGGTCTTATACCTCTTGACACGAGCATGAGTCTGAAATACCAATTTCAGTTCTTGGAACATCTCATATGCTCCTTTGCGTTCAAAACGTTTTGAAATTCCGGTTCTAAGCCATAAAGCATGGTGCGCTAAACTATCAAGTAGTCATCATACCAAGCTTGTCAAACGTTCATAACGTCTGCATCTGCTCCTGCAATAGGTCTGTCACCTAGCGGTGCATCAAGGACATAATTCTTCTGTGCAGCAATGAGGATAATTGTAACACCCCCAGTATCATGCTACAGTAATCCCCCCTAATAATGCCTTGTCATCATGCTTCCCTAAGCCAAAATGCCACTTGTCCAAAAATCAAGTCCAATTCAATTCAAATTGCAAGCCAATTATTTGCATCTTCAAATGAGCAATAGTTCACGCTATGGCAAATATTCTCTAAGTATTTGTCATGATGAAACCTACCTCTGTTAGATTTCAAAATTGCTCCTGGAAGTTATTTGAGTGGTCCAACAACAATTAAATTGCCTTTTTCAATTTCTAAAATTTCATAAACTTTTCCAAATGCTCAAACAATTTTGTGCAACTTCACAATATTGCAAAGTATTTATTGTGGCATGTGGCACATTTTAAAAGAGTCATATGGTGCTCGGAATAATTGCAAAATAGTAAGCTATTCTTTTAGTAAAATAATAATAAAAGATTTAAAAAAAAGAAAAGAAGAGGAACCCACCCTCTCTATGTGGGCCTTAGCCGCTTGGCAGGCCCAGTCGGCCAGCTGACCGACCCACCTACCTCAACCGACCGGCCCAACCCCCCTGGGTCGTCTCCCTCCCTCCCTGTTCGACCGACCAAGGGGAGGGGCTCCAGCTCGTCACCGTCCAACCACCTTGCCGTCCCGCGCTGGTACAGGCCCCGGAGGGGATAAGGACGCCGACGCCGCGCCCCCTCGATCCCCTCTCCCACTTCCTCCTGCCTCCCCACTTGCCCACTCCTCGCTCTCCCCCTCGTTCCCCATCAACAACCGAGCGCGGTCGCCGCCGTCCTCTGTCGTTGTCGCGGCCACCGGCGGCCCCACGCCCGCTGACCCTGTTGGTGAGCTCCGTCGGGGTCGACTCCTTCGACTGGTGGCCTCAACTGGAGCTCAGAGGTGCTGCAACATTGGAACGCCTTCGTCTTCCTCCCCGGCACCGACGAACTCTGCCGCCCCTGTAGCTCCTAGACCACTACCGAGCCTCCTTGTGCTCCGCGGTGAGCTCTCCTTCCTCCCCGCTCTCTTCCCCTCGCCCCAACGTGCCCGTAGTTGCCGTCTCCTACGTGCCCGAGCCCATCACCGTGGGAGCTCATTGCCGACGAGCTTCCGGCAACCAAATGGTCCTGCGCCAGTGCCCGTTTAGCTCGCCTGCGCGCGTAGGACCTCGCTACCCCCTTTGCGTCGCCCGTTTGTGCACTGCTGCTGCTAATCCACTTCCACCCGAACACCACCGCCGCCACGGCTTGTCGCCGGCGCCACTCCGGCCATCCCCGCCCCTGCTGCTTGCTCCATCGGATGCGCCGCATCGCCAGCTAGCTGTAGCCGCAAACCGCGCGCGTTTTGGTGCCCCGTAGCGCCAAACCCGAAAGCGGCCGAACTCCGACGACCGCCCCGCCTCACGCCGTCGTCGTTGCAGCCCGCCCCTGCCTGAGCTAAGGCCACAGTTGGATGCGCCGCTCCTCCCGCGTCCGAACGAGCCCGACCACGCTTGAAACGGCCCCCTGTAGCGCGATTCCGGTGACCCCGCCACTATTTTGGTCGCCGGCAACGAGACCCCGGCGCCGCCGACGTGGCACACCTGGGGCCCGCCTCAGGGTCGCTGCCTAGTGGCCCCGCTGATCCCCGTTGACTGGGTTGACCCAGTCAGTGTGCTGACTGGGCAGCCCCAGCACTGACATGTGGACCCCCTCTGTTAATTAGTCTAATAAACGTTTTTAAAAATAAACTTAATTAGTTAATCCTAATCTGTAGCGACCCGACCTCAGATGGTCAAGTCTCTGTGCTTCAATGTCATCCTTGGATCGGTAATGCTGACAAACACAATACTCGAAGGATTTATAACAGAGCAGTAATCACACACTTATTACAGCGAATGTCTCCAAAGAGAACTTATTACAAGAATATGGCTTAAGGCCATCTAATACGATAACAGCAGAAGGCTTGGAAGATAAGGTGAGTCCATCAACTCCAATGGCATAGCTGAGCTGCACGGCAACGACCTAACGAACCTTGCTCCTCGTCTGAAAAGTCTGCAACATAATACGTTGCTACCCGAAAACGGGTCATCACATGGAATATGCTGGCAAAGTAACACAGTAGAGCAGAAACAGAATAATGCTATCACTACATGCATATATGGCTGGTGGAAAGCTGTATGGTTATAGTTTTTGCGAAAAGCCAATTTTTCCCTACAACAAAGGAATAGATTTTTATTTAACTATCATGGTGGTTGAAACATCATTGAGAAGGTACCCCCAACTCAATCCCAATTAAAGTGATTAATAACCCAACAGTATTAATTAAACATGGTGAGATACATGTGATAACCCAAGTACTAGATACTCAAGAATTGTCCATAACCGGGGACATGGCTAACCATGATTAGATTGTACACTCTGCAGAGGTTTTCGCACTTTTCCCCACAAGACTCGATCGCCTCCGTTGGATTTCTCGCACTACATGGTGTTTGAGAAACGGATGACCGAGACACAGTCTTTCAGAAACATTAACTCTCTACTCCGGGTAGACCATACCAAACCTACAAAACCCACTACCTGCTGATCTACTTCTTCAAGAGCTTCACGTAACTTACTCAACTATGCTAGAGCCCATAATAGCTTGTGGCTGCACACGGAAGTTTCTAGCATGAATCATCTCAGTTCCCTTTGAGCCTGGGTGGCGGTCCATAGGAAGATCACACGGGTACCACGAGATTTCCAAAAATAATACAGACAACATTGGGTTCCCCAGGTGCCTCAATCCATCCAGTTGTTTGATTAAGTTGCCACCTTAAGTTGAACCATTAATTAACAATCTCACATCTGTCATGAATTTCACTCAAACCCAAACCCCGTCTACGAGCATAGCATAGCAATATAAGCAAACGTAGAAGTAACTCCCAAGGGTTTGAATATAACAGGGCAATAGGTTCTACCTCAGCAACTACTTCCCAACCCACAAGTTAATGACATCCTAATCATGCAATGTTTGAGGATTGGAACTAATGCATAAAAACTAGGTAATAATGGGATATGATCAAAGTGTTACTTGCCTTGCTGACGGTCCACGAATCCTAGAGACTCGTAGTAACACGCTTCACACTCCGGGAATTCTATCGCAAGCAAACAATAACATACATAAGTAACAAGCAACGATGCACAAGAAAAACTCAAATAAGAGAGGTTGACCAGAAAGTTCAACTTAAGAACTCCGGTACGCAAAAAGAATCAAATCAAACGAAGCAACGAAAGTCAAACGGCGAAAGAAAACCACTTAGTTTACTAATTTGAACTTAGGTCAAATTTTACAGTAGCAAAAACTTGTTTGAGTTGGTTAAACGGAAAGAGGGTTTTGGGATGAAACTCTAAGTGCTTGAATCGCCTGATTCCGATAAACGAGCGAAAAGATAAACAGAATCTAAGATCGGATCAGAAACCGCGATCAGAGAAAATCGAAGAATAAATCCAATAAAAGAAAACTCACGAAGAGACTAATGAACGAGCGTTCGTTAGTTGTAACTAACGGGCGAGGAACAGTTCGTTAAAATGAACATTCGGACGAACGTCCGCTAACTAGAAGAACCGAGAAAAAAACTGGCAAATCCGAAAAAACGGATCTAGGGTTTCTAAAAAAACCGAACGGTCTTTATAAAAAAAACCGGCGGCGGGGCGCGGCGGCTACCTCCGACGAGAGGTCCGACAAGGCAAGGCAGCGGCGTGCAGCGGCTTGCGGGGCGGCGGCGCGAGCTGCGGCGGCGACAGGCGGCGGCGGCAAGCGGCGGCGGCGGCTTGGCGTGGCGCG
>NC_041388.1:83069723-83077848 GCF_002162155.2 Triticum dicoccoides
GGCGGCGGTGGTGTGGTGTTGGGACGGGGTGCCGGCGTATATAAAGGGGGTGGGGCAGCGACTTGGAGGAGGGGGCAAGGCACGGCGGAGGCGGAGTCCAACTCGGACTCCGGTCCGAGTGGCGGTGGCGGCCTGGCGCGGGAACCCTTTTTTTAAAAAAAAAACTTCGTCGACCGAAATAAAATCCTAGAAAAATAAAATAAATAAAAACCTAAAAATGCCAAAAAAAATTTTCACCGTCTAAATAAATATTTAGGATGAGTGGAACATTTTCTTGGCCCTAAAATGAAATTTTGAAAACGTGCAATTTTTCTAATGCAAATAAAATCCGAATAAAAGCAAATAAAATCCAATAAATGATTTTAATATTTTTCCTCCAATATTTTAATTATTTTGGAGAATTCATATTATCTCCACTCATTTGATTTAATATGAAATATTTCTCGGAGAGAAAAATTATTAAAATCAAAATCCTCGTTTCATTATTTGATAAAAAATCAAATATGAAAATCGGAAAACTCCCAACTCTCTCCGTGGGTCCTTGAGTTGCTTAGGATTTCGAGGATTGCAGAATGGAAATGCAATAAATCATGATATGCATGGATGATCTATGTATAACATTCCAAATTGAAAATTTGGGATGTTACAAACCTACCCCCCTTAAGATGAATCTTGCCCTTGAGATTCGGGTTGGCTAGAAAATAGGTATGGGTGGTCCTTGCGGAGATTATCCTCTCATTCCCTGGTAGCTTCATCCTCGGTATGGTGGCTCCACTGAACTTTGCAAAACTTGATAACCTTACTGCGGGTGACTCTGCTGGCAAACTCAAGAATCTTAACTGGCTTCTCCTCGTAAGTCAAATCACTGCCCAAGTGAATCGCCTCCAAGGGTACTGTATCTCTTAATGGTATATCAGCCATCTCAGCATGACACTTCTTCAGCTGTGAAACGTGGAACACATCGTGGACTCCTGACAATCCCTCAGGTAACTCCAACTTGTAGTCAACTTCTCCCATCCGTTCCAAAATGCGATACGGTCCTACAAATCTCGGGGCTAACTTTCCTTTAACTCCAAAACGTTTCACTCCTCGCAAGGGCGATACTCAGATATGCTCTATCTCCAATTTCGTAGGTTACCTCCTTGCGTTTGAGTCTGCATAACTCTTCTGCCTGGACTGAGCAATCTTCAGTCGGTCTCGGATCAATTTTACCTTCTCCTCAGATTCTTTAATCAAGTCTGGTCCAAACAACTGTCGTCTCCTACCTCATCCCACATCAACGGTGTTCTGCACCTGTGTCCATACAGGGCTTCAAACGGTGCCATCTTCAAACTGGCTTGGTAGCTATTGTTGTATGAGAACTCTGCATACGACAAATTGTCATCCCAACTAGATCCATAATCTAGCGCACAGGATCTCAACATGTCCACCAAAATTTGATTGACTCTCTTAGTCTGTCCATCTGTCTGCGGGTGAAAAGTTGTACTGAACTCCAATCTCGTTCCCAGAGTCTGGTGTAACTGATGCCAAAACTTTGAAGTAAACTGTGTTCCTCGATCTGATACGATGGTCCTCGGAACTCCATGCAGACATACGATCCTGGACATATAGATCTTGGCCAACTTTGCACTTGTATAGGTGGTTTTCACTCGGATGAAGTGAGCTACTTTGGTCAAACGATCAACTACTACCCATATGGAATCATATCCTGCTTTAGTCCTGGGTAATCCGGTGATAAAGTCCATGCCAAGTTTATCCCACTTCCATTCGGGTATCGGCATAGGCTGTAACCGTCCTGCTGGCTTCTGATATTCTGCCTTAACTCTCTGACATACATCACATACGGCTACATACTCGGCAATATCCTTCTTCATACCAGTCCACCAGAAACGTTCCTTCAAATCCAAATACATCTTGGTGTTTCCGAGGTGTATCGAGTATGGTGAGTCATGGGCCTCTTGAAGTATTAACTTCCTGATCTCCTCGTTGTTGGGCACATAAACTCGGTCCTCAAACTATAGGGTATCGTGCTCATCTTCACGAAAACCTTTGGCCTTTCCTTTGCCCATCTTCTCCTTTATCTCGGCAATCTCTTTATCATCTTTCTGAGCTTCTCGAATCTTGTCCAGCAATGTCAACTGAACCTCCATTGTGGCAATGAACCTTCTAGGTACAATCTCTAATCGAAGTTCCATGATGTCCTTTGCTAATTCCTTCGGCAGTCC
Organism: Triticum dicoccoides; assembly: GCF_002162155.2. NCBI lineage: Eukaryota > Viridiplantae > Streptophyta > Magnoliopsida > Poales > Poaceae > Triticum > Triticum dicoccoides. The sequence continues at coordinate 83,071,949 of NC_041388.1, forward strand.
TTTACTTTCAAGGATATTAGCATAACTCTTCCGACTCAATGCATCTACTATGACATTGGCCTTTCCTAGATGATAGTGTAGCTTCATGTCATAATCCTTTATAAGCTCCAACCATCTCCTCTGCCTAAGGTTCAGCTCCTTCTGGGTGAAGATGTACTTCAAACACTTGTGATCCGTGTACACATCACAACGGTTTCCAATAAGGTAATGTCTCCAAGTCTTCAACGCATGCACTACGGCTGCTAGCTCCAAATCATGTGTAGCATAATTCAACTCATGAGGTTTTAGTTGTCGTGAGGCATACGAAACAACTCTTCCGTCCTGCATAAGCACACATCCAAGTCCTAAGCGAGAGGCGTCGCAATACACTTGGTACTCCTTATGTATATCTGACAGTACTAGCACTGGGGCTGTAGTCAAACGTTTCTTCAACTCCTGGAAACTTGCTTCACAATCTTCTGTCCATTTAAGCTTGGTATCCTTCTTCAACAGTTCAGTCATTGGTTTTGCAATCTTGGAAAAATTCTCAATGAATCTCCGGTAGTATCCTGCGAGTCCAAGAAAACTGCGGATCTCGCTAACTGAGGTGGGTGCCAACCATTCAGTGACTGACTGAACCTTGCTAGGGTCTACTGCTATACCTTCTCCTGATATAACATGTCCAAGGAATCCGACTTCCTTCAGCCAAAACTCGCATTTGCTAAACTTAGCATACAACTGGTGTTCCCTGAGCTTCTCGAGAACTAAACGCAAATGCTCTTTGTGCTCCTCCTCATTCTTCGAGTATACCATGATATCATCAATAAACACCACAACAAACTTGTCCAAATACTCCATGAACACCATGTTCATCATGCTCATGAAATAGGCAGGGGCGTTAGTCAGTCCAAACGACATGACCGTGTACTCGTATAATCCATATCGCGTTGTGAACGCCGTCTTTGGTATGTCCTTCTCTCGTATCTTCAACTGATGATACCCTGATCGTAAATCGATCTTTGAGAACACTTTAGCTCCTTGCAACTGATCGAACAGATTGTTGATCATCGGTAGTGGGTACTTTTCTTTATCGTCACTTCATTCAAGGCTCGATAATCAACAACCATCCTTAGGGATTTATCCTTCTTCTCAACCAAAAGTACTGGGGCTCCCCAAGGTGATGAACTTCTTCGGATGTATCCTTTCTCCAATAACTCCTTGATCTGTTTCTTAATTTCTTCCAGATCATTTGCGGGCATCCGATAGGGTCTCTTGGATATTGGTCCTGTTCCTGGTAACAGCTCTATCAAAAACTCAATATCTCTGTCCGGTGGCATGCCTGGTAACTCCTCTGGAAAACATCTGGGTAATCCTTTACTACCGGCACTTCCTCCTGAACAACTCCCGTAAAGGCATTCACTTGGCTCCTTTTTGGCACATGCCTAGACACATACTTAATCCTTTTTCCCTCCAGGGTAGTGAGATAAATCAACTTACTCGCACAGTCAATGTTTCCTCCATACTTTGACATCCAGTCCATACCCAATATCACATCCAATCCTTGCGACTCCAAGATAATTAGGTCGGACGGAAACACATGTGTGCCAATGGTTAAGGGTATCTGATCACACCATCGGCTAGCCATATATTCTGCTCCGGGTGAACTCACTAAAAGAGGGGCCCTAAGGGTTTGGGTTGGTAGTTTAAACTTATCCACGAATCCCCTTGATATGTAGGAATGCGATGCACCAGTATCGAAAAGAACAAGAGCGGTAAATGACTTAACCAGAAACTTACCTATTACCGCGTCCGGCTGCTCTTCAACCTCCTCCATGTTAACGTGGTTCACTTGTCCTTTGTTGAATGGATTGGGCTTCTTCCCAGCGCTTCCATTTCCGTTTCCATTCCTTCCTTCGGGGCAATCATTAGCATAGTGCCCTGTCTTCCCGCACTTAAAACAGGTAACCTGACTTAAGTCTCTTTTGGCGGGAGTGGACGGGTTGGAGCGGTTCTGATTATTGTTAGCTCCGTTCCCATTCCCATTCTTAGCACCACTGTGGTTATGTGATCCTCCTCTAGTGTGGTTGTGACCTCCATGGTTGTGAATAAGTCCTCCCGAGTTCGGGGTTAGGCAAGGCTTCTGCTGAGCTCCTGAGTTATACTTCCCTTGTCCATACTTTCTCTTGCGGCTCTCAATCTGCTGCTGTTTCCCTTCAATCATAAGAGCCTTATCTACCAACTCCTGGTAGTTGTTGAAGGTTGCTACCATCAACTGCATGCTCATCTCATCATTCAGCCCTTCCATAAACTTCTCCTGCTTCGCGGCATCTGTGGCCACATCATCAGGGGCATAACATGATAACTTGCTAAACTCATCCACGTACCGAGCCACAGTACGGTTCCCCTGGCGTAGGTTGCGGAACTCCCGCTTCTTCATCTGCATAGCTCCAGTTGAGACATGGGTGGTGCGGAAAGCTTGCTGAAACTGGTCCCAAGTGACGTTGGCTACAGGAAAAGTGGTTGTGTAATTTTCCCACCATGAGGCTGCTGGTCCATCCAATTGATGTGCGGCAAAGCGCACCCTCTCAGCATCTGTGCAACCTGCGGTGGTCAACTCCCTTCCAATACGGCGTAGCCAATCATCAGCAACTATAGGCTCGGTGCTACTGGAAAATACCGGTGGCTGTAAGCTTAGAAAACGGGCTAGGTTGTCCACTGGTGGTGGGTTGTTGTTGTTGTTGCCCTGGTTCTGAACTAGCAATTGCATCAAGGCATTCTGCTACTGGATCAACTGAGTGAGCTCCGGCGGGAAGGCAAAATCGGTGTCACGTCTCGGAGGCATCTGATGGGTTTAGATGGAAGAGATTAGAATAGAAAAGGGGTCTAATGAGAAGGCACTACCCATATGCACATGAGACAAACACAATCATTTCACTCAATCAATCAAGCAAGGGCATACAAACGGTCTAGAACTATCGCACAAGTGCTCAACTACTACTAAATACATGGGGGAATACTAGTGATATATGGTAGTCATCTAGAAGTTTTGATCGGTGGAAGACTCCATGATGTCTGCTCCAGCTTCGTCTTCAAAGTCATCATCACTAGGGTCGGAGTCGGTGTCGCTGATGATGATGTAGTTGTCCGGGCAAGTGGAATCGTCGTCTTCTACTCCCGGTGCTGGTCCTCCCATGAATACTCCGATCTTTTCACTAGGTCGTCATTCTTCTCCAGTAGGGTCTTGATTTCCTCCTCATATCCATCATGGGTAAACTTGAGTTCTTCCTCCAGCTCGATGATCCTAGTCTTCGCCTTCTTCAGGTCCCTCATGTCAGCGCACATCTGGTTCTCCTGACATCGAATGTGCTGGTTTAACTCTTGGATGAAAGCTGCAATGGATTTATCCTTCTTGGTGCTGATCACTACCCATTGCTCATCTCGGCGCCCACATATTTGGTAGATAGTGTCCTTAAGCTCCCTGTTGTAAACTTCTCCAACGCGTCCCATGGTGATGTGAGCTGCCATACTCTTTCCTAAACTCCAGGTTGGTGCGTCGAAGGAAAATTCTATGGGTTTAGAAGTTGTCGAGAATGTTCTTCCTGGAACTTGTACTTGAATCATCCAACGCTCTTCTTCTGGTAAAGTGGCGTTGTACGTCCCGGTGAAGCTTGGTATTCCAATGTTCAAGTACCTAGTGACTTCCTTCAAGTGGCGTCCAAAAGGTGTGTCTTCATCCGGTTGTGCAAACTTGTTCTTCATCTCTGTCATCCTAAAGAGTAGAAAATGGAGAGGAGTCAGAAATGAGAAGAGAAGTTTGACTTAGGGTTTATCTTAGTGGTCGTGTCCTACACTCAGCGTGTGCTCTGATACCATCTTGTAGCGACCCGACCTCAGATGGTCAAGTCTCTGTGCTTCTGTGTCATCCCTGGATCGGTAATGCTGACACACACAGTACTCGAAGGATTTATAACAGAGTAGCAATCACACACTTATTACATCGAATGTCTCCAAAGAGAACTTATTACAAGAATATGGCTTAAGGCCATCTAATATGATAACATCGAAAGGCTTGGAAGATAAGGTGAGTCCATCAACTCCAACGGCATAGCTGAGCTGCACAGCAATGACCTAGCGAACCTTACTCCTCGTCTGAAAATTCTGCAACATAATACGTTACAGCCCGAAAACGGGTCAGCACATGGAATATGCTGGCAAAGTAACACAGTAGAGCAGAAACAGAATAATGCCATCACTACATGCATATATGGCTGGTGGAAAGCTGTATGGTTATAGTTTTTGCGAAAAGCCAATTTTTCCCTACAACAAAGGAATATATTTTTATTTAACTATCATGGTGGTTGAAACATCATTGAGAAGGTACCCCCAACTCAATCCCAATTAAAGTGATTAATAACCCAACAATATTAATTAAACATGGTGAGATACATGTGATAACCCAAGTACTAGATACTCAAGAATTGTCCATAACCGGGGACACGGCTAACCATGATTAGATTGTACACTCTGCAGAGGTTTGTGCACTTTTCCCCACAAGACTCGATCGCCTCCGTTGGATTTCTCGCACTGCATGGTGTTTGAGAAACGGATGACCGAGACACAGTCTTTCATAAACGTTAACTCTCTACTCCGGGTAGACCATACCAAACCTACAAAACCCACTACCTGTTGATCTACCTCTTCAAGAGCTTCACGTAACTTACTCAACTATGCTAGAGCCCATAATAGCTTCTGGCTGCACACAGAAGTTTCTAGCATGAATCATCTCAGTTCCCTTTGAGCCTGAGTGGCGGTCCATAGGAAGATCACACGGGTACCCAGGGATTTCAAAAAAAAAAATACAGACAACACTGGGTTCCCCAGGTGCCTCAATCCACCCAGTTGTTTGATTAAGTTGCCACCTTAAGTTGAACCATTAATTAACAATCTCACATCTGTCATGAATTTCACTCAAACCCAAACCCCGTCTACGAGCATAACATAGCAATATAAGCAAACCTAGAAGTAACTCCCAAGGGTTTGAATATAACAGGGCAATAGGTTCTACCTCATCAACTACTTCCCAACCCACAAGTTAATGACATCCTAATCATGCAATGTTTGAGGATTGGAACTAATGCATAAAAACTGGGTAATGATGGGATATGATCAAAGTGTTACTTGCCTTGCTGACGATCCGCGAATCCTAGAGACTCGTAGTAACACGCTTCGCACTCCGGGAATTCTATCGCAAGCAAACAATAACATACATAAGTAACAAGCAAAGATGCACAAGCAAAACTCAAATAAGAGAGGTTGACCAGAAAGTTCAACTTAAGAACTCCGGTACGCAAAAAGAATCAAATCAAACGAAGCAACGAAAGTCAAACGGCGAAAGAAAACCACTTCGTTTACTAATTTGAACTTAGGTCAAATTTTACAGTAGCAAAAATTTGTTTGAGTTGGTTAAACGGAAAGAGGGTTTTGGGACGAAACTCTAGGCGCTTGAATCGCCTGATTCTGATAAACGAGCGAAAAGATAAACAGAATCTAAGATCAGATCAGAAATCGCGATCAGAGAAAATCGCGGAATAAATCCGATAAAAGAAAACTCACGAACAGACTAACAAATGAGCGTTCGTTAGTTGTAACTAACGGGCGAGGAACCATTCGTTAAAACGAACGTTCGGACGAACGTCCGCTAACTAGAAGAACCGAGAAAAAAACCGGCGAATCCGAAAAAAACGGGTCTAGGGTTTTTAAAAAAACCGAACGGTCTTTATAAAAAAACCCGGTGGCTGGGCGCGGCGGCTACCTCCGGCGAGAGGTCTGGCGAGGTGAGGCAGCAGCGGGCAGCGGCTTGCGGGGCGGCGGCGCGAGCTGCGGCGGCGGCAGGCGGCAGGCGGCGGCGGCGACGGCAAGCG
>NC_041388.1:83078490-83115004 GCF_002162155.2 Triticum dicoccoides
GTGGCGCGGGCGGCTGCGGTGGTGGTGTGGTGTTGGGGCGGGGTGGTGGCGTATATAAAGGTGGTGGGGCAGCGACTTGGAGGAGGGGGCAAGGCGCGGCGGAGGCGGAGTCCAACTCGGACTCCGGTCTGAGTGGCGGTGGCGGCGGCGGCCTGGCGCGGGCGGCGGCGCGGGAACCCTTTTTTAAAAAAAAAAAACTTCGCCGACCGAAATAAAATCCTAGAAAAATATAATAAATAAAAACCTAAAAATGCCAAAACAAATTTTCACCGTCTAAATAAAATATTTAGGACGAGTTGAACATTTTCTTGGCCCTAAAATGAAATTTTGAAAACGTGCAATTTTTCTAATGCAAATAAAATCCGAATAAAACCAAATAAAATCCAATAAATGATTTTAATATTTTTCCTCCAATATTTCAATTATTTTAGAGAAGTCATATTATCTCCACTCATTTGATTTAATATGAAATATTTCTCGAAGAGAAAAATTATTAAAATCAAAATCCTCGTTTCATTATTTGATAAAAAAATCAAATATGAACACCGGAAAATCCCCAACTCTCTCCGTGGGTCCTTGAGTTGCTTAGGATTTCTAGATTGCGGAATAGAAATGCAATAAATCATGATATGCATGGATGATCTATGTATAACATTCCAAATTGAAAATTTGGGATGTTACATAATCAGTCACTGACGTGTGGGGCCCAACTTCTAATTAGCCTCAGATTAGTCAAGTTTAAACTTCTGTTAGTCCACTGTCTATGACAGGTGGGACCCACTAGTCAGTTTGACCTGGTCAGCCGTCCTGTTGACTGCTGACGTCGCAGTGATGTCATGCTGACGTAGTATTTCTTTTCTGTTAATTTATTTAATTCCAGAAAATGTTTAAATCTTTGAAAATTCATAGACAATAATTCGTAACTCAGATGAAAATGTTTTCTATATGAAAGTTGCTCAGAAAAATCCAACGAACCCGAATACGCGGTCCATTTTCCTGTCAGATGCCTCTAACTATCTGAACATGGAACATTCCCCCTCCGATCATCCGTCTGACACAGGTCCGGAACCGGGAAAACATTCCCGATTGAATTCCCCCTTCACCTATATCACGTAGCCATACGTTAGGTCACACCCGGCTCAGCTTATTACCATGTTATGCTTTGTGATGCTATGTTTGCTTTATATTTATTGTTTATTCCCCCTCTTCTCTCCGGTAGACCCCGAGACTGCTGCTGCCCCTGTGATCGACTACGTCGACGACGACCCCTCCTTGCCAGAGCAACCAGGCAAGCAAACCCTCCTTGAGCATTCCAATATCGCCCATTTCTTTCCCTCTCATGATTGCATTAGAACTGCTACTGCTTTATGTATGATCCTACTCTGATGCATAGCCTGTTTTTCGTTACCTGCTTTCATACCTTACCTGCTTATTCTAAATTTATTAGTATAGGTTGGTTAGAGATCCATCAGTGACCCCCACCTTGTCCCAGTTGCCCTGCTTTATGTTCGATGACTCGATCAACGTGATCGATGTCCAGGCCCCGACACCGCACATCACACCCCTAGTTGTACGACTCTGTAGAGTTACCATCGAGTGCCAAGGGTGGAGCCTCTTACATCACTTCTGATGAGACCTCTGTAGTGTAGCTATTCAGTCGTGGTCATCGAGGGTGATTTCCTCCTTAACCACTTCCGATATGGCTCTGTCATGCAACCCCTCAAGTGTGAACCTCGAGGGTGGATCCTCTTACATTCACCTTGATGATTACATTGAGTGGAATTCACCGGGGGTGATTCCTCGGGTTTCCCCCTTGGTGTTAGACACACAGTTACTGTGGTTACTATGACTTTACACTGAATCATGTTACTAAAGACGGGTCGGCCCCAAGGGGTACCCGCGCGAGCTTAATAGCGAGTGACGTGGAGTAGGGTTGACCTGGAAGGTTCCCACGAGATACCTACGAGGCGTGGCCGGGCATTCTTAGCCCTTGCCACAAGTTCTCGAGACGGGGCGACAGGGTCACATCGATCGTGAGTCTCTGCTCGTTACCACGTGCTCCTAATCCACTACGATTTGGATATTTGATCCGAGGGGCCTCTGGCCTGATAGCACTAACCATCACGTGGGCATTGTATGGGCGTTCTGCGTCCTATACATTAGCCGAAGCTTATTAGACGTCAGGGACTGAGCGACGTGCGTTGGGTTGGACTGGTAAGCTCCTGCCTTTTTAAGGAGGTAGCTAGGTCTGCTCATCGGCCGCCCACACAACGTGCGGGAGTTCCAGGGGCGATGGCCCAAGACCCCTGGGGGCATAGGTTTAGTCCAGCGTGCTGACCTCTCTATTAAGCCTAGGTCGAGTTGCGGCGTATTGTTTGGCCGAGGCCGGGCATGACCTAGGAAGGTGTGTTCGGCCGGAGTTAATCGAGCATGGTGGGTAAGTTGGTGCACCCCTGCAGGGAAGAAAACATCTATCGATAGCCTGTCCTATGGTAACGGACACTTGGAGTTGTATCCCGATCGATACAACTAGAACTGGATACTTGAGGTGATAACTGGATAGTATGGCTTTGGGATTGTTTTCTCGCAGGGAGTCGAGAAAGGATCTCTGGCCGAGGTTGATAACACTACTACTTTACATTATGTTTATCTGTACTCTTCTATATGCTTGAAGATGCTAGTCTTTGATAGGCTAGACTTTCCCCTTCTCTTCTGGCATTCTACAGTTTAGTCCACAGATACAACCCCTTCGTTTGATACAGATGCATACTTAGTTTAGATCTGATGTAAGTCTTGCGAGTACTTTGGATGAGTACTCACGGTTGCTTTGCTACTTATTTTTCCCCCATATCCGACTGTTGCGACCAGATGATGGATCCCAGGAGCCAGGCGACACCACTGATGATTACTACTACTACCCCGAGGGTGCCTACTACAACGTGACGGCCGCTGACGACTTGGAGTAGTTAGGAGGCTCCCAGGCAGGAGGCCTTGCCTGTTCGATCATTGTTGCTTTTGTGCTAGCCTTAAGGCAAACTTGTTTAACTTATGTCTTTACTCAGATATTGTTGCTTCCGCTGATTCTTGTGTATTTGAGCTCATGTATTCGAGCCCTCGAGGCCCCTGGCTTGTAATATTAAGCTTGTATTATTTTAATTTGTGTCTAGAGTTGTGTTGTGATATCTTCCCATGAGTCCTTGATCTTGATCGTACACATTTGCGTGTATGATTAGTGTACGGTTGAATCGAGGGCATCACAAGTTGGTATCAGAGCCGACTACCTATAGGAGCCCCCTTTCCAACTCCTTGACCGAAGTTGAGTCTAGTCACTGAAAAACTTTTACTAACATGGCTGTGTGGCTTACCGGCCCACGTCGCCATTGGGTGGTATTAGGATCTTTTATTCCTCGTCTATACTCTGGGACTCTGGTATCTCTTCTATTCGGGTTAAATGAATTTTGCTAAATCTGACTTTAGGATCTCGTGATCACTTTCACCCGGAGAGCACCTTATTACCGATGATCGTCTGCTGCACAAGAAGATTCTGAGGTTACTCTACGATGTTCTCCTGAGGCACTCGTACCCACTGCCTTTGCAAAATTCCGTACCATTGTTATATCCCTATTGATAACTACATACAGATACCATTCTTACATTCAATCCCATTGCTCTTGTTATGACCAGATGCCCTGAACTGCTCTCTGTTGTTCCGAGAATCCCTTAAGCTTACTGCCTTGCAGTTCCTTGTCACCTGAATACCCCTACGGATAACTTTGTGCACCTATCGAGTATCCGCTCATCCTTACTTGATTCATGTACTTCACAAAAGTCTTCGTAATACCATTCGTTTTTGTGAAAATCCTCAACAACCTATGAATTTCTTTGTTGCTTGCATTATGGTTAATACCACAAGTCTAGTAATTTTATTGTCAGCCTTTGTCATTATCATGTTGAGTCCGTTGATACAATATGTTGCGAATGCTCGCAATCCTCAATCAGATCCTAGAATTCATCCTTCCGGCTCAGACATCATTTTAACATGTGCTGGATCTCGACCAATCAAATCGCCGTCGATTGTACCCCTAAGGCTATTCTACATATCCATCCCTAATCAGAGCATTGCTTCTGATCCCTTGTCTTGGAATTCATAATTCCTTTGCAATTGAGCTTTGAGTTAGTTAGTTGTATCTATAATTCTGATCTCCTTGCATTCTTTCTTCCTCTGGTTGAGTACTGATGCTCACATCAGATCCCTTGTGGACCATCAGACCCCTTTTTCGGATTTTATCCGACAACGTCCTTCATATCCAATAAGCTTGTGAGCCCTTCCTCAGATACATAATGCTTTTGGTAAATTGTATCCTCCGCTTTCTCAAGCATGCTCTACTACCGAGCTTGTGTTATTTATTCTCGAAATTTATGATATATGTTCCTAAGATGCGCCGATGGGTTGAACCTATGCCTTTCAGAATCTGTGTGAACTCAAAAGTTATGCGGGTTATACTCTACTGGATTTTCGTCAGATAAAATTTCAATACTACAACTTCATCAAGAGCGAGAATTAAAATGAAAGGTTATGCATTGTAGAAGTGGGAGTCGACCCTGAACCTTTTGTTCATGCCCACGTACACGGTGTGGGACTTATCATGAAAGCTTCTTGCAAGGATATTTAATCATTTGAATATTCTTCCGGTATCGTAAATTGGACCCCTTGCAGTTATGGTCCCGACCATATTTCCTCCTTGATCCCATTTACTGGGTAAGTTACAATTACTTATCCTCTGCAAATCATTCCCCCGTCCAACCTCTACTCCGATTTACCTTATGGCAATACACCTAGTACTTGATACTGGGAAGCTTTATACCCCATCACATCATTCCTAGCCTGATCGGCTATATGTTTATCATGTCAACTTTTTAACTATGCTACCTGGTCCTTATGCCCGGAGCAACTTCCGACAATGAGCTAAGCTTACAGCGATCTTCCTCATCGTATGATTTCCCTTCGAACAAAAAGCTTGACTTTGAGCTTGTGTCGAATCCGTGGTTCTAATAGCCTTTCACTTCTTCCTTCCTTTTCTGCTCGGTGACATCTTCATGAAATCTCCCAACAAATGTGTCGTGATCTTCATCAACATTCCAAGATTTTCCAGGAAATCAATCGAATTCATGCTGAGAAATACAATCCTCCCCCTCGATGATTTATGTTATCATCACAACATTCTTTCCTTCCCCAACACAAACTTGTTCATTTAATTTTGGATATACATCCTTTTTGGCATGTCGATGGATTGTGGCTGAGCCCGTCGGCCACACCCTCATCTTTTCGCTGCTAGAATTGTATGACTTATTTGCTAAGTTGTTTTCGATGGATCCTTGGTGTGTCCAAAGTCTGACCTTTGCTTGAAACCATGTCAATGCTATCTTGAAGCATGTCTGTGGTAATCCGAGCTCCAATAAGAACATTTGAAGCACGATACTAAATTTTCTTTATCAATTATTCAAACACCATTGTGTGGGTAATGTCATGAAATTTCTTTCCCTTTACCTAATTGGTTATCTACTTACTATACTGTCATGGATATCATCCTCTACTTGTCCTTGGGGAGGATATACCCCTGATAATTGTGTTTAAACACATTTCCTTTCCATTGTTCTAATTAATATACTAATTATATTTTCCTTTCCATTCTTATGTTTAACCTTTCCGGTAAACTAACTTATCTCAGTAGATATAATTTCCTCCTTAGGTAAGCACCTCAATGTACAACTCTGTCAGTAAAGACCCTGTTACTATTGTTGATGACATTCCGGTAGCCACCGATGGACGAGAACTCTGCCTAACATCCCGCCTCGTTCAACGAGCAGGAAAATGGTTCTCTTCGTCCCTCGCCCTTGGTACCAACGTCGTTGCCGACATAACTGACAGGCTACCCTATGACATGCCTTGCTATCATGACTGTGCATGATGTCATCGCTCCTTCTATTTTAACCCACATGGTGGGCCCATAACCCACAGTCCCACAGGATCGGAACCTGACTCTCCTGTATATCCGTTATTCTGAGGTATCATTTGCTCTTGGCTTTGTGTGTTGTCATGAGCCACCGTCCGAGAGATGACCTATTCCCGATGCTCTGAACCCCCTTATCACACTTTGTTCAAGTATCGATCGTTTGTCCATTCGCTTGAAACTTCCTATTGTACCTTCATATTTTGCTCTTGTTGTTTTCTTAAGTTTCAACTCGAGAGATGCCTCTTTGCCACGTTCACTGCCATAGTCCCTGCGTACCTATCTTGTGTTGAGCTCCGTCCTTCCTGAGTCTTTTTCCTTACTGCATCTCTTAAATCTCGGGACGAGATTTCTTGTAGTGGAGGAGATTTGTAACACCCCCAGTATCATGCTACAGTAATCCCCCTAATAATCCCTTGTCATCATGCTTTCCTAAGCCAAAATGCCACTTGTCCAAAAATCAAGTCCAATTCAATTCAAATTGCAAGCCAATTATTTGCATCTTCAAATGAGCCAGAAAAATAGTTCACACTATGGCAAATATTCTCTAAGTATTTGTCATGATGAAACCTACCTCTGTTGGATTTCAAAAATGCTCTTGGAAGTTATTTGAGTGGTCCAACAACAATTAAATTGGCCTTTTTAATTTCTAAAATTTCTTAAACTTTTCCAAATGCTCAAAACAATTTTGTGCAACTTCACAATATTGCAAAGTATTTATTGTGGCATGTGGCACATTTTACAAGAGTCATATGGTGCTCGGAATAATTGCAAAATAGTAAGCTATCCTTTTAGTAAAAATAATAATAAAAGATTTTAAAAAAAGAAAAGAAGAGGAACCCCCCCCCCCTCTCTGCCTGGGCCTTAGCCGCTTGGCAGGTCCAGTCAGCCAGCCGGCCGGCCCACCTACCTCAACCGACCAGCCCAACCCCCTGGGTCGTCTTCCTCCCTCCCTGTTCGACCAACCGAGGGGAGGGGCTCCAGCTCGTCGCCGCTCGACCACCTCGCCGTCCCGCGCCGCTACAGGCCCCAGAGGGGATAAGGACGCCGACGCCGCGCCCCCTTGATCCCCTCTCCCACTTCCTCCTGCCTCCCCACTTTCCCGCTCCTCGCTCTCCCCCTCGTTCCCCATCAACAACCTAGCGCGGTCGCCGCTGTCCTCCGTCGTTATCGTGGCCACCGGCGGCCCCGCGTCCGCTGACCCTGTCGGTGAGCTCCGCCGAGGTCGACTCCTTTGACTGGTGGCCTCAGCTAGAGCTCGGAGGCGCTGCAGCACCGGAACGCCTTCGTCTTCCTCCCCGGCACCGACGAACTCCGCCGCCTGATTCGCCACCCCTGCAGCTCCTAAACCGCCACCGAGCCTCCTTGTGCTCCGCAGTGAGCTCTCCTTCCTCCTCACTCTCTTCTCCTCGCCCCAACGTGCCTGTAGTTGCTGATACATCTCCAACATATCTACTTTTCCAAATACTTTTGCCCTTGTTTTGGACTCTAACTTGCATGATTTGAATGGAACTAACCCGGACTGACGCTGTTTTCAGCAGAATTACCATGGTTTTATTTATGTGCGGGAGCAAATGTTCTTGGAATGATCTGAAACTTCACGGAGCAACTTTTTAGAAAATATGAAAAATACCTGCAAAAGATGAAGGCCAGGGGGCCCACCACCTGTCCACGAGGGTGGGGGGCACCCCTACCTCGTGGGCCCCCTGTTGCCTGTCCGACTCCAACTCCATATATTGTGTTTCGGGGAGAAAAAATCAGAGAGAAGAAATCATTGTGTTTTATGACACGGAGCCGCCGCCAAGCCCTAAAACCTCTCGGCAGGGCTGATCTGGAGTCCGTTCGGGGCTCAGGAGAGGGGAATCCGTCGCCATCGTCATCATCAACCATCCTCCATCACCAATTTCATGATGCTCACCGCCATGCGTGAGTAATTCCATCATAGGCTTGCTGGACGATGATGGGTTGGATGGGATCTATCATGTAATCGAGTTAGTTTTGTTAGGGTTTGATCCCTAGTGTCCACTGTGTTCTGAGATTGATGTTGCTATGACTTTGCTATGCTTAATGCTTGTCACTAGGGCCCGAGTGCCATGATTTCAGATCTGAACCTATTATGTTTTCATCAATATATGAGTGTTCTTGATCCTATCTTGCAAGTCTATAGTCACCTATTATGTGTTATGATCCGTTAACCCCGAAGTGACAATAATCGGGATACTTACCTGTGATGACCGTAGTTTGAGGAGTTCATGTATTCACTATGTGTTAATGCTTTGTTCTGGTTCTCTATTAAAAGGAGGCCTTAATATCCCTTAGTTTCCGTAAGGACCCCGCTGCCACGGGAGGGTAGGACAAAAGATGTCATGCAAGTTCTTTTCCATAAGCACGTATGATTATATTCAGAATACATGCCTACATTAGATTGACGAACTGGAGCTAGTTCTGTGTCACCCTAGGTTATGACTGTTACATGATGAACCGCATCCGGCATAATTCTCCATCACCGATCCATTGCCCACGAGCTTGCCATATATTGTTCTTCGCTTATTTAATTTCCATTGCTATTGCTATCATCACTACAAAATACCAAAAACAATGCTTTTACTACCGTTACCTTTTGTTACCGTTACCACTACTATCATATTACTTTGCTACTAAATACTTTGCTGCAGATATTAAGTTTCCAGGTGTGGTTGAATTGACAACTCAACTGCTAATACTTGAGAGTATTCTTTGGCTCCCCTTGTGTCGAATCAATAAATTTGGGTTGAATACTCTACCCTCGAAAAATGTTGCGATCCCCTATACTTGTGGGTTATCAAGACTATTTTTTGGCGCCGTTGCTGGGGAGCATAGCTCTATTATTTGAGTCACTTGGGATATATATCTGCTTATCATTATGAAGAATTGAGAGATCCCAAAACCAAGATCTATCCCTCAACTACGAGGGGAGGTAAGGAACTGCCATCTAGCTCTGCACTTGATTCACCTTCTGTTTTGAGTAAGCTTGCGACACCTATACCTGCTTCTGCTATTCGTTCTGATATGTCGCATGTTATTGATGATGCCACTTCTGCTATGCATGATACTTATGATGAAACTACTTCTATGCTTGATACTACTGTGCCACTTGGTAAATTTCTTGATGAACAACTCGCTAGAGCTAGAGAAATTGAAAATATTGAATCTGATGATACTGATGAAAGTGATGCTGAAGAATCACTTGTTATTCCAAAGGGTTATGTTTTTGATCAAGAAGCTTCTTTAGCTATTTTAGCTTGCAAAAATAGAAAGAACTCAAAAGGTTATTAGCTAAATGGAGTAAGGAGTCTCTAAATGCTAGAATGAAACCTGACCCTGTTTTTGCTATTTCACCTATCTTTGTTACTGATAAGGATTATGATTCTCTGTTGATCCTGATATAATTACTTTGGTTGAATCTGATCATTTTCATGGTTATGAATCTGAAACTGTTGTGGCACATCTTACTAAATTGAATGGTATAGCTACCCTGTTTACTAAAGATGAGAGAACTTGTTACTTTTACATCCTTAAAATATTTCCGTTCTCATCAAAGGGTGATGCTAAGATATGGTTTAATTCTCTTGATCCTGGTTGTGTGCATAGTCCCCATGATATGATTTGTTACTTCTCTGCTAAATATTTCCCTGCTCATAAGAAACAAGCTGCTTTAAGGGATTTATATAATTTTGTGCAAATTGAAGAAGAGAGTCTCCCACAAGCTTGGGGGAGGCTTCTCCAATTACTTAATGCTTTGCCTGATCATCCTCTTAAGAAAAATAAAATACTTGATATCTTTTATAATGGACTAACCGATGCCTCCAGAGATTACCTGGATAGTTGTGCTGGTTCTGTTTTCAGGGAAAGAACACTGGATGAAGCTAAAATTCTATTGAATAATATGTTGAAAAATGAAAATAATTGGACACCTCCGGAGCCAATTCCTGAGCCTATTCCTAAACCAACTCCGAAGAAGAGGGGTATTCTATTTCTCAGTCCTGAAGATATGCAAGAGGCAAAGAAATCTATGAAAGAAAAAGGTATTAAAGCTGAAGATGTTAAGAACTTACCTCCTATTGAAGAAATACATGGTCTTAATTTACTGCCTGTTGAAGAAACATATAATCTTAATCCATTACCTATTGAAGAAACTCATGGTCTTGATAACCCGACACAGGTAGTAAAGGTAAATTCTCTCTACAGATATGATAAAGCTGAAATCCCATTTACTAAATTTGCTAGCCCATGCTTAGATGAGTTTGATAAATTTATGGCTAAGCAAGAAGACTTTAATGCTTATTTTGGTAGACAATTGAAATACAATTCAAATATGCTTGAACACTTGGGTGATTATATGGCTAATGTTAAAGGTGAACTTAAACTTATTAGCAAACATGCTTCTATGGTTACCACTCAAGTAGAACAAGTACTTAAAGCTCAAAATGATTTTCTCAATGAATTGAATAGTAAAGATAATGATAATGCTATTAGAGTAGCTACTAGAACTGGTAGAATGACTCAGGAACCTTTGTATCCTGAAGGCCACCCTAAGAGAATTGAGCAAGATTCTCAGAGAAATAATATAGATGTACCTAGTTCTTCTAAAAAGAAGAAAAAGAAAAATGATAGGACTTTGCATGATTCTAGTGATCCTATTGTTGAAACACCTGAGAATCCAAATGATATTTCTATTTCTGATGCTGAAACTCAATCTGGTAATGAACCAGAAACTAGTGATAATGTTAATGATAATGTTCATAATGATGCTCAACCTAGTAATGATAATGACATAGAAATTGAACCTGCTGTTGATCTTGATAACCCACAATCAAAGAATCAATGTTATGATAACAAAGACTTTGTTGCTAGGAAACATGGTAAAGAAAGAGAACCATGGGTTCAGAAACCCATGCCTTTTCCTCCCAAACCATCCAAGAAAAGGGATGATGAGGATTTTGAGAGCTTTGCTGAAATGATTGGACCTATATTTTTGCGTATGCGATTAACTGATATGCTCAAAACCAATCCTTATGCTAAATACATGAAAGATATTATTACAAATAAAAGAAAGATACCGGAAGCTGAAATTTCCACCAGGCTTGCTATTATACTTTTAAGGGTGGAATACCAAAGAAACTTGGAGATCCAGGAGTACCCACTATACCATGCTGTATTAAAAGAAACTATGTTAAAACTGCTTTATGTGATCTTGGAGCCGGTGTTAGTGTTATGCCTCTCTCTTTATATCGTAGACTTGATTTGAATAAGTTGACACCTACTGAAATATCTTTGCAAATGGCTGATAAATCAACTGCTATACCTGTCGGTATTTGTGAGGATGTGCCTGTTGTAGTTGCAAACGTTAGTATTTTAACAGACTTTGTTATTCTTGATATTCCCGAGGATGATAGTATGTCTATTATTCTTGGAAGACCCTTTTTTTAATACTACAGGGGCTGTTATTGATTGCACTAAAGGCAATGTCACTTTTCATGTTAATGGTAATGAGCATATGGTACACTTTCCGAGGAAACAACCTCAAGTTCATAGTATCAACTCTATTGGAATAATGCCATCGATTATGTTTGGAGGTTTTGAATTTCCTCTTCCTACTATCAAGAAGAAATATGATATTCTTATTATTGGGGATGTGGATATCCCCATTGAGGTAACATAGTGTTATTCGAAATTTCTCCGGTTCCATGTTATTCGGAATGAGTTCGTTAACAAGACTTGATCAACCTTGTTAGTGGATTCCTTTTGATGATCATGAGATGGATGAAACTAGAAGGCACAACCTTCTATACCCCACTTTTACTTTCTGTTATTTATATTAAATAAAATAAAAATAAACATTTTTCTGTCTTTTATCTGATTATCCATGCAATATAAAAATACCCCGAAAATAAAAGTTCTCCAAATGCCCTGAAATTTAAATATGATTTTTTTCCAGAATATTTGAGAATATTTGGCACAAAGAACACAGCAGGGGGGCCAACCACCTGCCCATGAGGGTGGAGGGCGCGCCCTACCCCCTGGGCGCGCTCCCTACCTCATGGGCCCACGGTGGCCCTCCTCCACTTATCCTTTCACCCATACACTTCTTCTTCCTCCCACAAACACGAATATCCAGCTCACTTTGCTGCCATTTTCGATCTCCCTGCTCAAAGCACCTCTTACAAAACTGCTTGGGGAGATTGTTCCTTGGTATGTGACTCCTCCATTGGTCCAATTAGTTTTTGTTCTAGTGCTTTATTCATTGCAATTTTTTGCTGCTTAGGTGACCCTGTTCTTGAGCTTGCATGTCAAATTTATATGGTCAAAAGTAGTTTGAATGCATGATATAGGCCCTAGGCACTTGTAGGAGTAGTTGCTATCAATATTATTGAGTTTGGTTTACTTTTATTTTGAAGTTACTAAAATTTTCAGAATTTTTCAGAAAATGATGAGGAGACTTTTGAGTGGCTCATCGAGCCAAAGCTCGAAGGAAAAGGCACCAAAGCCTAAGTATAATATGCCTCGCACTACGGAGGTTCGGGCGTGTGAATGGCCTTCCGATGATTTCTTGAGAGCAGCCGGTATTTACGAAGATTTTCATGAATTGGCTAAGAATGCAGGCCTCACCGCTTTCCTCCACGACTAATTCGATCAGTATCTCTTACTCACAAATACCTTTGTGTAAAACTTTCATTTCCATTCTAGGAGCTCACCACCTACGGTAGAGTTCCATTTATATGATGAGCATAAGGAGATGTCACTTTATGATTTTTGTTGAGTTTGTTTAGTCCCTTTTGAGGGCAAGACAGAAGAACCACATCGCGATGATGTGGAGGGGTTTATTGATACTATTATTGTAGGGGAAACAAGGAAGGTTTCTGATGCACGAATCACTAGCATACATTTTCCTATTTTACGTTATTTTGCATTATTTGCTAGTCGTTGCTTAATTGGTTGCGGAAACTGTGGAAACCTTAGTATCCCTGATATTATTATTTTGCTCCATGGTTTATATGGTGATAACTCTATTAGTATGGCCGGCATTATTTCCAAAAGATTAAGTCTGAACCGTACAAAGGGCCCCATCTTTGGAGGCATCTATGCTTCACGCCTAGATGCACATTTTAACATACCTATTAGGCATTATGAGAAGGAAGAAAAAGTGCTGCCTCGTGTTTATCTAGATCATAAAAGTATGGTGGCACATGATTTTATTGTTAAGAATAGGGAAGGAGAGCTTAAATATCAATTGTTATTTAACAAACATCATCCTGAGACTATTACCCTACCTGCTCCTTCTTTGTTTGATTTATCTGTAGGCCAGTACCTTGTTCCGCTGAAGGCTATTCACGCCTAACGGAACCCTGCACCAGCCGTGGAGCCAGAGCCGGAACCACAAGTTGATACTTCACGACAGTCTAATTATCAGTGGGATCCGGAGATGATTGTCAGCCAGTGGCAATCGGAGTCTTCCTCTTCTTCATCTCAGTACGACCCCAACTACTATTATGGATATCCGCCAGGCCAGCCATGGCCATAGACCAACTTAGGCCAAAAGCCTAAGCTTGGGGGAGTACATATTTCCCACCGACATTACATTTATGTTCACACACTCATTGCTAGATGTCGGTGCTCATACTTTTTCATTGTATCATCCATGCTAGTTTATTTTCCTTTTTATGCTTTCTTCTTGTGTGTTTAATAAACCTTAAGAAAAAACCAAAAAAATTAGTTGTAGCTTTTAGTTAGTTTACTTTCCATGCTTGTAGTAGTAATTAAAAAGAAAACCCAAAAATATTTGCTATTCTTCTTTTGCTTGTTGGGAGCTTTCCTGTGTAAATAGTTTTATTTCTTTTCTTTTCTTTGGGGGTCGATAGGAGAAGACCATAATTAAATTGTTGAGGTGGCTCTTATATGCATTATTGTTGATCTGACAAAAGAGCCCATATTGCCTTGTCTTCTCCTGTTTATTGAATGCTTGCAGATTCCAGCTTAGTTCAATGCACGTGCACTATTATTATTATTCACATCGTTCGGTCGTGCAAGTGAAAGGCAATTATGATGATATATGATGGACTGACTGAGATAAGAAAGGCTGGTATGAACTCGACCTCTTTTGTTTTTGTAAATATGATTAGTTCATCGTTTCTGATTCAGCCTATTATGAATAAACATGTTTGCAATGACAACTAGAGATCATAGTTTCTTGTGCCATGCTTGATTAGTTATGAGTTATAATGGTTTACCTTGCGTGCCAACATGCTATTGAGATAGTTATGATGTGGTATGATAGGGTGGTATCCTCCTCTGAATGATTTAAGTGACTTGACTCGGCGCATGTTCACGCATGTTGTCGGAGTAAATAACCATGGGTAGCCTAGCCGGCTCCCCCTGGCCCTTCTGAAAAAATTACGAGCCGATCCGGCCCTCAAGAATCCAAGACATGGGTCCGCCTTCCCCTTGCCGGCCATCTCCCAGGTCGGCTATCGGAAGGCGACCCGACTTTAGCCCTCATGAAGAAAGCCGCGGGAGGGCCTGCTCCGAGAAGCCGGCCGCGAGAAGGCCGACTCCAAGAAGCCGGCTTCCACAAAGCGGTCAAGATCGTACCCTCGAAGTCTGCATCCACATAACGGCAATGTGATGGGGCGTGGCTACACTAAAGCCTGCCACCCCCGAATCCCGGAGCATGCCTGGCAGAGTGCGCCGTACGGGTGGCCATGACCTGTCCGGCGCGGCACTGTTGCCACATTGACCCTGATGTCATCCATGACGGGCTGCCAGTGTGGCCCACGGGCGGTGGGCCCCTTCAGGCAGAGAGACACCCGAAGGCGGCCAGGCCTCCCCCAGTCGGCCCAAGACAGAGCCGGCTCTCCACAGCCGGCTTGCCACCTCCCTCAAAAGAGACGCCCTATTAAGGAGACAAGACGCGGTGAGGCTACAGCGATCACCCGCCGGACGGCGGCACTGTGGCCACACCCACCTCGGTGAAGCCCTCGTCACCAGGATTGAGCAATAGTAACAAGCCACCGACAAGGCCCTGGACAGTGGGGCCTGCCTGTCGACCAAGGAGCCGGCAGCGGCGGGACCCACCAGCCGGTGGGCCCCAACAGCCGGCGCACAAGCCGGCGAGTGTAGACACAGACAGCTGGGCCCCACGCCCAGTCGGATTACCATTGTATCCCCGGGGGGTAGGCCTATATAACCCC
This sequence comes from Triticum dicoccoides, assembly GCF_002162155.2. NCBI lineage: Eukaryota > Viridiplantae > Streptophyta > Magnoliopsida > Poales > Poaceae > Triticum > Triticum dicoccoides. Next base: position 83,093,729 of record NC_041388.1, read on the forward strand.
CCCGGGACACCCATGCAAAGGGTTGATCCCTGCTATTTTTAGACACCACATAGGGAGGAGAAGAGAGCGAGCAGTGCCCTTCTTCCTCCTCTCGCCGAACAGCTCAAGGAGCATCGTGGAGCTACTTGTTCATCTAGTGATCATGCGGAGACCCCGCAGAGCAGCAGTAGGGGTATTATCTCCACGGAGAGCCCCGAAGCTGGGTAAGATTCGCCGGCGTGCATGTCTTCGCCTCATCCCGCTTCCAGGCACCGGCGACGTCTTATTGGCTCCCACAATGATAAGCCACCCGTTGGCATATGTCGCACCTACCACCCGACATTTGGCGCCCACCGTGGGGCCAGGTGCACCGTCATCCGGAGACCTGTTTTGGACGGGAACCCTCTTCCTCCCCCGTGAGCGTAGTCAGCCCAGCACGCCCGACGGCGCTTGCCACGACGCGCTGCAAGGCGTCACCAACGTCTGCGCAGCGAGCAGCCTCGCCGATCTCCTTGACAAGACCCTCATCTCCGACGAGCTCGCCTCCGACGCAGGCACCGACCATCTCGTCAACCTCCTCGGCCAGCTCCACGTCTCCGGCGAGCCTGCTGTGGACTTGGAGTCGGTTGGCTCCACCAATCCGATGCCTGTCGACTCCGACACGGCCTCACTCGACACTTTCCCCACCGACGTCACGATCTACAACGACCCGGTTCCCCGGGCCGATGGCTGCGATGCTGTCATCACCAAGGTGATGGTCATCGGCCACGGCGGCGCTTCTGACGAGAGCGCCCATGATGCCCCGCACGCGGCGGTCCACGACTTGTCCACCCGCCTCCCGGCCGATGCCGACGCTGAAGCACTGGAGGCTCGCCGCCTCGCCCTCCTCGCGGAGGGCCGGAAGTTGGTTTCCATGAGACGCCTCGCTAAGGCCCACCGACGCGAAGCCGACCGCGCCGTCTTTGGCACGCCGCCCCCAGGCGGGCCCAACCGAGCCGGCATTGTCAGACAGTGCGACGCTGTCGTCGCCGACACGTTAGGAGTCGATCGCCTAGTCTACGCCACTCCACTCGAGAACCCGCGCGCCGCCCAGGTGGCCGTAGACGAGCTAGACGGACTGGGGGCCAAAGAACTCCCCCACATGACCTGACGCATCCAGCAGCTAATCGATGCAGCCGCGCAGCGACACGAAGCCGACGCCCGTGTGAAAAGCCCTCCCCCTGCGCCGAGATCACGGCGCGACGTCCCGGACGTCGACTACGGGTAAAACCCGCGCGCGGCGCGAGAAAAAGCCGGTTGCCAGCCGAAGCCGGCTGCCAGCCGAAGCCGAACCCCGGGGCCATGGAGTGGCGGGGCAACCCGCCTCCGCCTCGGCCCCATGGAGAGAGATATCCCACCCCACCGCCTGTTGCGCATCCGACTCTCAGCGGCCGGCTAGGTCGCCGCGAAGGAGTCGGCGAGAACGACGCCCGCCATCGGATCGACCGCCTGGCGCGATCCCTGGCGCTGGAAGAAGAAAATGATGTCGGCCCGCCTTGCTTCGGCCCCCGCATCTGTGACAAGCCTTTCCCCAAAGGGTTCTCGCTCCCAAGAGACACGCCCAAGTACAACGGCTCTGTGAAGCCGGAAGATTGGTTAATCGACTACTCCACGGCGGTTAGCATAGCAAACGGCAACAGGCGCGTTGCCGTGAAGTACATGCCCCTCATGCTGCCAGGCACGGCGCGGACCTAGCTCAACAGCCTCAAGCCATACAGCATCAACAGCTGGCTAGATTTCACAGAAGCCTTCGTCCGCAACTTCACCAGCACCTACAAGCGGGCTCCCAAGCCCAGACAGCTCTCCTTGTGTGTACAAGGCCCCGCCGAGTCTACTCGTGACTACCTCACGCGTTGGGCCGAGCTCCGCAACTCTTGCGAAGGGGCGCACGAGGTGCAAGCCATAGAATACTTCACTACCGGGCGCCGAGAAGGCACCCTCCTCAAGCACAAGCTCCTCTGCGACGAGCCGACTACCCTCGACGAGCTTCTGGCCATAGCGGACAAGTACGCCACCGTCGACTCCTCAATGAAGACCGAACTCCGGGTAGACGCGTCCGGGAAGGTACTCAACCTGGCGCCCAAGACGCCGGCTGGGGACTCTGGCCGACGCCCACACCAGAACGACCACAAGCGCAAGGGCCCCGTGCCGCCTTCCGCCAGTCGGCAGGTGGCCATAGTCAAAGACGAGCAGCCCGAAGGGCGGCCCGCGCCCAAGAAACCCAAGGGCGGCAGGCCGGCTTGGCAGCCGTCCTTCTCCTACGAGAAAACTCTCGACGCCCCGTGCAAGTTCCACAGCGGCGCGAAGCCGTCCAACCACACGATCCGGATGTGCCACTGGCTCACCCGAATCTCCAAAGGCGAAGGGCTCGCACCACCTCCGCCTGCCGGTCCACCGCCTCCGGCTCCGCAGCCGCCGACCGCTCGGCCCGCAGTCGGAGCCGTGCATGATGAGTTCCCCGACGAGCATGCCGCCTATGTCATCTTTACAAGCCAGCCCGAAGACCGGCGCAGCAAACGCCGAGAGCACCAGGAAGTCAGCATGGTCACTGCCAACCCCGCCGAGCACATGCACTGGTCAGAAAAACCTATCAGCTGGAGCCGGGCCGACCACCCAGAGGTGATGCCATCTCCCGGCTCTTATGCGTTGGTTCTGGATGCCACCCTTGCAACGGACAGACGCGCCGCCTGTTTCTCCCGCGTGCTGATAGATGGCGGGAGCAGCATCAACATCCTGTACCGTGACACCCTGGAGAAGCTGAACGTCAAGGCAAAGCAACTCATGCCTACTTGGACTGTGTTCCATGGCATTGTACCTGGCCTGTCATGCGCCCCCATTGGCAAGATCAAGGTTGATGTACTCTTTGGGGACAAGGAGCATTTCCGCCGAGAAGCGATCTGGTTTGAAGTGGTGGACCTAGAGAGCCCATACCATGCATTGCTTGGCCGACCTGCCTTGGCCAGGTTCATGGCAGTTCCCCACTATGCTTACCTCAAGATGAAGATGCCGAGTACCAAGGGCGTCATCACCATAGCCGGAGATTACAAGAAATCTTCCGAGTGCGCAGCAGCCAGCAGCCGGCTGGCCGAGTCCCTTGTGATTGCCGAAGAAAAGAAGATGTTGGACCGAGTCGTGGCCATGGCCGGCAAACAGTCGGCCTTGTCCCCCGATCCCAAGGAGTATGATGCTCAAGGATCTTTCCAGTTGGCCAAGGAGACGAAGAAGATACCTCTTAACCCCGAGCACCCAGAGAGGTTTGCCGTCATCGGGGCAAACCTAAACAGCAAATAGGAAGGCGAGCTCGCCGATTTCCTCCGTGAGAATCGGGACATCTTTGCATGGTCCCCCAAGGACATGCCGGGTGTTCCAAAGGAATTCGCCGAGCACAAACTACACGTCTGAGAAGATGCAAAACCAGTCAAACAACCCCTCCGCCGACTGTCGGAGGAGAAAAGAAGGATTGTAGGAGAAGAGATAGCCCGGCTTCTGGCAGCCGGCTTCATTATGGAAGTTTTCTTTCCAGAGTGGCTCGCCAAGCCGGTCCTCGTGTTAAAGAAGAATAACAAGTGGCGCATGTGCATAGACTACACGAGCCTCAACAAGGCCTGCCCCAAAGATCCCTTTGCCCTGCCAAGGATTGATCAAGTGATAGACTCCACGGCCGGGTGCGAGCTGTTGAGTTTCTTGGATGCTTACTCAGGATACCACCAGATAAAGTTAGATCTGGCAGACCGCCTGAAGACCGGCTTCATCACGCCATTCGGAGCCTTTTGCTACCTGACTATGACATTCGGCTTGAGAAATGCCGGTGCCACTTTTCAGCGTTGCATGCAGAAGTGCCTCCTCAAGCAGCTCGGCAGAAATGCCCATGTCTACGTAGACGACATTGTGGTGAAGATGGAGAAGCGCGGCACCTTGCTGGAAGACCTCAAGGAAACATTTGAGAACCTACGCCGGTTCCAAATCAAGCTCAACCCCGAGAAATGCGTGTTCGGAGTGCCAGCCGGCCAGCTCCTAGGCTTCCTGGTCTCCGAACGCGGCATCGAATGCAACCCAGTAAAGATCAAGGCCATTGAGAGAATGGCGATTCCCACCAAACTTCGAGACGTCCAGAAGTTCACCGGATGCTTGGCCTCCCTGAACCGCTTCATCAGCCGGCTCGGAGAGAAAGCTCTCCCCCTCTACCGCCTCATGAAGAAGACCACTCACTTCGAGTGGAATGACCAAGCCGACCAAGCTTTTCATGAGCTGAAGAAGATGCTGGCCACGCCGCCTATCCTGGCGGCGCCGACTGAGAAAGAGCCCATGCTCCTCTACATTGCCGCAACCAGCCGGGTGGTCAGCACCGTCATCGTAGTCCAACGCCCAGAAGAGGACCGAGCCCAGCCGGTCCAAAGGCCGGTGTACTATTTGAGCGAGGTGCTGTCTACCTGGAAGCAGAACTACCCGCACACCAGAAGATGTGCTATGGCGTGTACTTCACCGCCAAGAAGCTGAAGCCCTACTTCCAAGAGCATCTCATCACGGTTGTATGCACCGCCCCGCTGGCCGAGATCATAGGCAGCCGGGATGCATCCGGCCGGGTGGCGAAATGGGCCATCGAGCTGGCCCCTTACATGATCTTCTACCAGCCTCGCACCGCCATCAAGTCCCAAGCATTGGCCTACTTCCTCGTCGACTGGGCCGAGACCCAGTACCTGCCGCCAGCTCCCGACTCCACTCATTGGTGCATGCACTTCGATGGGTCCAAGATGCGCACCGGCTTGGGAGCCGGCATCATCCTCACCTCTCCCAAAGGCGACAAGCTCAGATACACGCTGCAAAATCACTTTGCCGCCTCCAACAACGTGGCCGAGTACGAGGCGCTCATACACGGGCTCCGGCTTGCCAAAGATCTCGGCATTCGCCGGATCCTATGTTATGGCGACTCGGACTTGGTGGTCCAGCAATAATCCGGCGACTAGGATGCCAAGGATGCAAATATGGCAAGCTACCACTTCCTCGTTCAGCAGATCAGTGGGTATTTTGAAGGATGCGAGTTCCTCCATGTACCGCGAGCCGACAACGAGCCAGCTGATGCCCTGGCTCGAATAGGCTCCACTCGGCAAGCAATACCAACCGGTGTCTCTCTACAACGCCTCCTCAAGCCGTTTATCAAGTCGTCTCCAGAGTCCGATTCCATCTTCGTACCGCCTGACCCCGATACAGCCGGGCCCGGCTCGAAGAACCAAGAAGGTGACCCGGGGACTTCGATAGTCGGCCAGGGGACATCAGCAGGCGGCTCGGGGACTTCCGTAGTTACGCCCGACCTGGGGACTGCCACACCCGGCTCGAGGACTGCGGTAGTCGGCCCGGAGACTGCACCAACACAACAGGTGGCGGCCGACTCCAGCATTTCACGACCCAGCCCGCCCGCCCTGGTCGCAGTAGCCGCATTGGCAATAGAAGAAGTCGCAGCTCCATCATGGGCTCAGTCCATCCTCAACTTCCTAATAAACCAAGATCTGCCGGCTGATGAAACAGAGGCAAGACAAGTCCAACGCCGAGCTGGAGCATACACAATCGTCAACAAAAAGCTCGTCAAGCGCAGTGTCACTGGAGTCCTCCAGCGATGCGTCGAGCAAGAGAAGGGCATTGCAATCCTCAGAGACATCCACCAAGGAGAATGCAGCCACCATGCGGCCTCAAGATCACTCGTCGCCAAAGCCTTCCGCCATGGTTTCTTTTGGCCGACTGCTTTGGATGACGCCAAGGGGTTAGTTAAACATTGCAAAGGATGCCAACTCTTCAGCTCCAGGCAACACATGCCGGCTTCAGCACTCAAGACCATTCCCCTCACTTGGCCGTTCGCCGTTTGGGGACTGGACATGGTGGGCCCATTCAAGACGGTGCGCGGCGGCATGACACATCTGCTTGTCGCCGTGGACAAATTTACCAAATGGATTGAGGCAAAGCCGATCAAGAAGCTGAATGGGCCGACTGCCATGACATTTATGCAGATATAACAACTTGGTACGGTGTGCCACACAACATCATCATCGACAATGGCACGAATTTCGCCAAGGGGGCCTTGGCACGTTTCTGCGCGACGCAAGGCATCCGGTTGGACTTAGCGTCCGTTGCCCACCCGCAGTCAAACGGCCAGGTCGAGCGAGCCAACGGCCTCATCCTTTCCGGCATCAAGCCTCGACTGGTCGTACCACTGGAGCGTTCAGCCGGCTGTTGGCTCGATGAGCTGCCGGCCGTCCTTTGGAGTCTGCGCACTACCCCAAACAAGTCAACCGGCTTCACTCCTTTCTTCCTCGTGTATGGTGCCGAGGCGGTCATCCCAACTGACATCGAGTTCGACTCGCCTCGGGTAACCATGTACACGGAAGCGGAGGCCAAGGAAGCACGAGAAGACGACGTCGACCTGCTGGAAGAAGGCCGGCAGTTAGCCGTCAGCCGGTCCGCCATCTATCAGCAGGGCCTGCGCCGCTACCACAGCCGGAAGGTCAAGCCAAGATCCTTCCAAGAGGGCGATCTTGTGCTCCGGCTGATCCAGCGAATAGCCGGCCAGCACAAGCTCTCGGCCCCTTGGGAGGGCCCCTTCGTCATCAGCAGAGCTTTAGGCAACGACTCCTACTACCTGATCGACACGTAGAAGCCGAAGGCATGAAAGAGAGACGACTCCGGCAAGGAGTCGGAACGACCATGGAACGCCCACCTCCTCTGAAGATTTTACAGTTGAAATGCAGTATGTATCACGCTAACTTTTGTACTAAGTACGAGACAATAGGCCCCCTGAGGAGAGCTCGGGGACTGCCATCTTTTATCATGAATGAAGAGTATCATGCTTATGACCTTGTCATTACATTCACTTTTTCCGTCTGGCACCGGGTTCGACTAGTCGGCCCGGGGACTGGCCGCCTAGAGTTATATTAGAAGTCCTACCTGCGGTCAGACAAGTAGTGTGCCGGCTCCCAAGCCTTCTCTTGCCAAAAGTCGCAGATCGAAGAACTGGCTGTCCGGCTGGCAAGAGTTAAAGGCAGGAAAGGACGCCCACACGAAAAACGGCTAGGGACTAACGGACTAATATAACAAAAGCCAGTTTTTCTCCCACCACCGACCGACTACCAGAGTAGCCGGCCGGCCAGCTTCCATTCACCTCGCTTCAATCTAAGAAAGCTCGAGTACTTGCCTTCCCAAAAGGGGAAGGCGGCAAAGGAAACAGCCTAAGGATAAAAAACATACACGAATGGAAACCAAACACGCACACAATAATATTTACATAAAAGACCTTCAAAAGGCCAGCATTCAACATAGTTCGAATACACCCCCAGTGGGTGGAACTGCACAAGTTTAATAAAATTGTTCAAAAGGCAACAAGCAGGAAAAAACAAGGACGGCAAATTAAGCCAAGGGAGGGACTGGCGAGTCGGGCAGGTCGGTGGAGATGGCAGTGCCGGCTGGAGGAGTGGCCAGCTGGCGAACCTCGGCATGATCACCGCCTCCCGCAGAGGGCGCGCTAGCACGCGCCTCATTGCTGGAGGCACGATCAGGCTGAGGCTGGCTGGCCGCTTCACCGGTCGGCTCAACGTCTTTGCCTTCCTCTCCTTCGTCGTCTTTGCCTTCATCGCTGGAGGCGATCTCCTCTGCCGAGTCCTCACCCGCTGCCGGGTCCAGCCCGAACCACTCCTCCGGCTGGGCAACGCCGTCGTCATTAATTTCAGGAGCGAAGACGCTGATGTCAATGCATTCGGTGATCGTCGAAGCGCGCTGAGCGATAGCCGGCCGCACCTCCTCCATCTCTTCGTCGGCCTCCAGCCACCAGGTGCGCAGCTGGTCCAGGTTCAGCCCCGGATACTAGGCTCGGACGAACTCCAGCGCCCGCCCAGCTCCAAGCCGGGCTGCCGATGCCTTCCAGGCCTCGAAGCGGCCAACTGCAACCTCCAGCCAGTCGGCAGTTCGACTCGGGGTGCGGGGAATCATCTCGCTTGGCCAGATGGTGGCCAACACCTGCGCCCCGGCGCGCTGGAGGTGGCGGAGCATACGGTGAGCCGGCTGCAGCCGGGCTTGGACCGCCAAGAGTTGCTCCTCAAGTGTCCGGCTCACGTCCGGCGCGATTTCAGCCCCCGCCTGCCGGTGCGCCTCACGATGGGCCTCGATGGTTTGGGTGGCAAAGACGGAGTAGCCGGGAAAGTAGTCTGCACAGAGAAAAAAAAGCAGCACAAGTCAGAACACAAGTCAGGGATCAAGGGGCAAGCAAGGAGTGAAGAAGGTGGCTTACCATCGATCAGATCCTCGATACGACCGAAGCCCTCGCTCAGTGCCTGCTTCGCCTCAGCCCAGCCCGCCGCTTCGGTCTCGAACTCGGCCTTCAGGGCGTCCTCGCTGTCCTGTGCCTTCTTCAGGGCCGCCTTGTGGCTCTCCTCCTGGTCGGCCAACTTCTTGGCCAGGCGGTCATGCTCCAGGACCAAGGCGTTGTACTCGGCTTCCTTGGCGCGAAGGGCGGCCTGGGCCCCGCTGAGCTGCCCCCTCAAGTCGGCATTGGCTCCTGCAAGCATGAAGACAAAGGAAAAATTAATAAGGAAGAAGTCGTCAAGGAAGATCCGACCCGGCTGCTCAGCAGTCGGCCCGAATCTCGGGGACTACACCTAGTGGGTGCGCTGACGCGCCCCCACAGGAGATGAACGAAACAAAGCACGCACTCCGGCTGCTGGTCAGGTCCTCGGTTCTCCGGCCCAGCTCCTGAGCCTGGGAGTTGAAGGCGGCAGCGTGGAGGTTATGATACTCCTGGAAGATTATACAGGAGGCGAGGATAAGTTAAGTTGTCAGGACCTAGTAAGTTCCAAGCCGCCTGCGCAGCAGCCGACTCGGAACTCGGGGACTACACCCAGTGGGTGCGCTGATGCGCCCCCACGGAAGAAATCAAAAGAGTGAAATAAGCAAGGCCAGAAGACTCACCCAGATGACGGCCCGCGTCGCTAGGAACTCTTGGGTGTATTGCTGCAGCGAGGCGGCCTGAGCTTGAAGCCGGTTCCGGACCTCCTGGGCCGCCGCGTTCAGCTCGCCCGTCCCCCCGCTAGGAGTCCACTCGGACATGCTGGCGCTGGCCGCCTCCAGGGCCTCCGCCGTCTGGCTGGCACCTGCAGCTCGGTGCGGTTCCGGCGCGGAGGCGCCACCCCCTGCGCGCCGGCGCAATGCCGGCTGCACCTCGAGGCCGGCCCCTGCCTCCGGCTCACCCCCGGCCGGCTGCTCTGGCACCGTAGTTGATTGGCCGCTTTGGCCCGCTCCAGTCGGCGCCGTCTGTGGTGCCCCCTCCACGAAGATCACGTGGTGCTCCCTCCTCTCCATCACCGGCGGGTCTTGGTCGACCTCCTCCGACGGGGGCACGGGGATGTCGGGGGCCATGGCGCGCAGGGGAACGACGAGCAGCGGAGGCTGGTTGTGCAAGGCCTTCGCCTCCGTCTCCGCGGCTGCCGCCTCCGCCCGGGCCTTGGCCGCCGCGTCGGCCTGCTCCTTCGTCGCCTGGGCGGTCCTTCGCTCCGCTGCCTCCCGCTCCTCCCGCGCCTCCCGTGCGTTCTGCTCCGTGGCCTCCCTAAGGTCGGCGCGGGGATCCACGCGACGGGAGCCTGAAGACCCTCCAGTCGGCCCGACTACGGAGCCGCCAGGACCCCGCTCAAGGGAAAGCGGTGCCCTGTCCGGCGAGCAAAGAAAGGTTTAGAAGAGCTTCGGTCGAAAAGGACAACAAAAAAAAATAATATACACAAGACATTCAACGACTTACGCTGAGATCGCCTGCGGCTGTTTCACCGCCTTGCGGAAGCGGGCCGCCTTCACGGCCGCCTCATCCCGCTTGGTCGCCTCCGTAGAAGCCTTGGATTTCTTCGGCTGGCTGCCGAAGAAGGTCGACGTGGCCCGGCGCTTCTGCGCGCCACCACGGGCAGCCGGCGCGGCAGACGGGCCCGTGCCTTGATGATCAAGCGCCGGCTGGCAGTGCGGGGCGGCTTCGACCTCGTCGTCGTCCGGCCAGTCTTCGAAGCCGGCCCCGAGCCCCGCGCCTCCAGCCTCGTCGCCTTCCCCCACGATGGCGTCTTCCATGGCGGCCGCTCCCAGGTCCGAATTATTGGCGTCGTCCACCGTGCGGTTGGGGAGGAGTTGGCGCTGTACCCCTGCGGCCCCGGCCGTCGGCGGAGGAAGAGGGTTCTGCTAAAGGAGAACCAACTGATCAGAGGTCGGCTATCATGAGGCCGGCTTCAAAAAGGAAGAACAGAAGAAAAAACTTACAGCAGGCGGAGGTTTGGCGCGGGAATACGGCTCCTTGCCGTCTCGCCAATCCTCGGTGAGCTTGCAGTTGGAGATGTAGTTCACCATGTAAGACACCTCTGCATGAGGCATCTCCCTGGTGCTCAGCCGGCACGGGTCGAAGCGGCCGCTCATCTGGCAAATCATGTGAGGCCGGCCTTGGAGCGGAAGTACCCGGCGGTCCACGAAGGCGGCCACCAAGTCGGCTCCGGTCAGGCCCTCCGACTGGATCATCACCCAAAGCCGGGAGACGGCTGCGTTCCCGGCCTGAGACAACGACCTGGCCCGGTAGCTCCACGAAGGTTGCCTCCCAGCCGGCGGGCCGGCTACGTAAGCCGGCAGGTTGACGTAGTCGCCTTGCTGGGCGACGTTCTTCACGTAAAAGTAGGACTTCTGCCAGAGCTTCACCGACTGGATCAGCGGGATGGGCGGGAACGGATTGTTCTCGCACGTCCGCCTCATGGCAATGAAGGCTCCGCAGGGGGCGGGCGCGCCCGCGATGACGGTGCCGAGCTTGCTCTGGAAGAATTCCCCCCAGAGCTCGGGCGTGGGGAGAACCCCAAGAAAGCCCTCGCACAGGGTGAGGAAAGCCGACAGCAGCATCACCGCGTTGGGCGTGAGGTGATGCGGCTGGAGGTGGTAGAATTCAAGGAAGGCTCGAAGGAATCCGCTTGCCGGGAGGCCGAAGCCGCGCAGGCAGTGCGAGCGGAAGATCACTCGCTCGCCCTCCTCCGGTGCTGGCGAAATCTCCCTCACCATCGCTTGACGAACCCGCATGAAGTTCTTGCCCGGCAGGCGCCGCGTCCGGCGGAGGAAGTCGACGTGGCCCTCGTGGACGTTGGAGCCATCCCACGAGCTCGACAGCGCCATGGGAGCGACGCGGGGAGGAGCAAGACGATGCGACGGCGGAGACGCGCATGACCCTGCTATGGCGGGATCAAAGGGACTGAGAGGTCCGACGGCGGAACCGCGCGGCAATGGGTAGCTGCGGCAGCGGAAAGAAGAAGGAAGGCGAGAAGGGGCGGAGCGAGGGAGAGCGTGCGGGCCTCTGCCGCTCCCCCTCCTCCTCCTACTTATAGACCCGCGCGGCGGAGCCGAGGAGGCGTGGCGTGGGGGAACGTGCGGATGAACTGCGCCCACTCCCCCACGTCCCGCGATTATTGCGCCCTGATGGCGTAATAAAACCGCTGCGGGAAGGCGAGCGGTCCGCGTGGGCCGCAGAAGATCCGCGCTCGGGCCGAGGCCTAGGAGTGGCGGGCCCAGGCCTGCGGCGGCGTCCCGTCACGCGCGTGCACTGGCAGGATTTCCTTGCCACGTGGCCCGCGGGATGGCGTGCGGTCAGCTCGCAGACCGACCCGCGTTCCCGCCTATGAGAAACGGGGCTTTCTGAAGACGGCGCGCACAAGCACAGCCGGCCCCTCAGGATAGGAAGCTGACCGAGCTTCTCGTCCCTTTGTCAGCCTCGAAGGTCGATCAGCTTCGGGGACTACTATCGGAGTAAATAACCATGGGTAGCCTAGCCGGCTCCCCCTGGCCCTTCTGAAAAAATTACGAGCTGATTCGGCCCTCAAGAATCCAAGACATGGGGCCGCCTTCCCCTTGCCGGCCGTCTCCCAGGCCGGCTATCGAAAGGCGACCCGACTTTAGCCATCATGAAGAAAGCCGCGGGAGGGCCGGCTCCGAGAAGCCGGCCGCAAGAAGGCCAACTCCAAGAAGCCGGCTTCCATAAAGCGGTCAAGATCGTACCCTCGAAGTCTGCATCCACATAACGGCAATGTGACGGGGCGTGGCTACAGTAAAGCCTGCTACCCTCGAATCACGGAGCACGCCTGGCACAGTGCGCCGTACGGGTGGCCATGACCCGTCCGGTGCGGCACTGTTGCCACGTTGACCCTGATGTCATCCATGACGGGCTGCCAGTGTGGCCCATGGGCGGTGGGCCCCTTCAGGCAGAGAGACACCCGAAGGCGGCCAGGCCTCCCCCAGTCGGCCCAAGACAGAGCCGGCTCTCCACAGCCGGCTTGCCACCTCCCTCGAAGGAGACGCCCCATTTAGGAGACAAGACGCGGTGAGGCTACAGCGATCACCCGCCGGACAGCGGCCTTGTAGCCACGCCCACCTCGGCGAAGCCCTCGTCACCAGGATTGAGCAACAGTAACCAGCCACCGATAGGGCCCTGGACAGTGGGGCCTGCCTATCGACCAAGGAGCCGGTAGCCGGCGGGACCCACCAGCTGGCGCAGAAGTCGGCGAGTGTAGACACAGACAGCTGGGCCCCACGCCCAGCCGGATTACCATTGTATCCCCGGGGGGTAGGCCTATATAAACCCCCCGGGACACCCACGCAAAGGGTTGATCCCTACTAGTTTTAGACACCACATAGGGAGGAGAAGAGAGCGAGCAGTGCCCTTCTTCCTCCTCTCGCCGAACAGCTCAAGGAGCATCGTGTAGCTACTTGTTCATCTAGTGATCATGCGGAGACCCCGCAGAGTAGCAGTAGGGGTATTATCTCCACGGAGAGCCCCGAAGCTGGGTAAGATCGCCGGCGTGCATGTCTTTGCCTCATCCCGCTTCCAGGCACCGGCGACGTCTTATTGGCTCCCACAATGATAAGCCACCCGTTGGCATATGTCGCGCTTACCACCCGACACATGTAGTTGAAACAAAATCAACATAGCCTTCACGATATTTATGTTCATGGTGGATTATATCGTACTCATGCTCGCATTCGGTGTTGATTAATTTTAATGCATGTTCATGATTGTTGTCGCTCTCTAGCTGGTCGCTTCCCAGTCTTTTGCTAGCCTTCACCTGTACTAAGCGGGAATACTGCTTGTGCATCCAATCCCTTAAACCCCAAAGTTATTCCACATGAGTCCACTATACCTACCTATATACGGTATCTACCTGCCGTTCCAAGTAAATTTGTATGTGCCAAACTCTGAACCTTCAAATAAATATCCTATTTTGTATGCTCGAATAGCTCATGTATCAACTAGGGCTGTCCGTATCTTCCAGTTAGGCGGGTTATTCTCAAAGAGGAGTGGACTCCGCTCCTCACTCATGAGATAAATGGCTGGTCACCGGGATGCCCAGTCCCATGCTTTATGCAAACTAAATCAAAATAATTGCAAACAAAACTCCCCCTGGGACTCTTGTTAGTTGGAGGCACTCGTTGTTTCGAGCAAGCCATGGATTGATGCTTGTTGGTGGAATGGGGAGTATAAACTTTACCATTCTATTTGGGAACCGCCTATAATGTGTGTAGCATGGAAGATATCACCATCTCTTGGTTGTTATGTTGACAATGAAAGTATACCGCTCAAAATATTATTCACCTCTATTTCAAAACCGAGCTCTGGCACCTCTACAAATCCCTGCTTCCTTCTGCGAAGGGCCTATCTATTTACTTTTATGCCGAGTCATCATCCTCTTATTAAAAAGCACCAGTTGGAGAGCACCGCTGTCATTTGCATTCATTATTGTTAGTCTACATTGAGTATGACTTGACCGGATCTCTTTTACCATGAATTACAATGTCTAGTTAGTCCTTGGTCTTTAAAGGTGCTCTGCATTTATGTTTTGCGCATCAGAAAGGGCTAGCGAGATACCTTCTTGTTATATCATATTATGATTGTTTTGAGGAAGTGTTGTCATCCGAGATTTATTATTATGGCTCGCTCGTTGATTATGCTATTGATATGAGTAAACTTGAGACCTATGCGTTATTGCAAATGTGGTTAGTTATAATATTTGCTGAAAACTTGAATGCTGGCTTTACATATTTACGAAGCAAACTAAGTTTGTAAAAGTTTTTCTTTATCACTTTTAGTTTGTCAACTGAATTGCTTGAGGACAAGCAAAGGTTTAAGCTTGGGGGAGTTGATACGTCTCCAACGTATCTACTTTTCCAAACACTTTTGCCGTTGTTTTGGACTCTAGCTTGCATGATTTGAATGGAACTAACCCGGACTGACGCTGTTTTCAGCAGAATTACCATGGTGTTATTTATGTGCAGGAGCAAACGTTCTCGGAATGACCTGAAACTTCACGGAGCAACTTTTCAGAAAATATGAAAAACACCTGCAAAAGATGAAGGCCAGGGGGCCCACCACCTGTCCACGAGGGTGGGGGGCGCGCCTGCCCCCCTAGGGCGCGCCCCCCTACCTCGTGGGCCCCCTGTTGCCTCTCCTACTCCCACTCCAACTCCATATATTGTGTTTCGGGGAGAAAAAAATCAGAGAGAAGAAATCATCGCGTTTTACGATACGGAGCTGCTGCCAAGCCTATAACCTCTCGGGATTGCTGATCTGGACTCCGTTTGGGGCTCCGGAGAGGGGAATCCATCACCATCGTCATCATCAACCATCCTCCATCACCAATTTCATGATTCTCACCGCCGTGCGTGAGTAATTCCATTGTAGGCTTGCTGGACGGCGATGGGTTGGATGGGATCTATCATGTAATCGAGTTAGTTTTGTTAGGGTTTGATCCCTAGTGTCCACTATGTTCTGAGATTGATGTTGCTATGACTTTGCTATGCTTAATGCTTGTCACTAGGGCCCGAGTGCCATGATTTCAGATCTGAACCTATTATGTTTTCATCAATATATGAGTGTTCTTGATCCTATCTTGCAAGTCTATAGTCACCTATTATGTGTTATGACCCGTTAACCCCGAAGTGACAATAATCGGGATACTTACCGGTGATGACCGTAGTTTGAGGAGTTCATGTATTCACTTTGTGTTAATGCTTTGTTCTGGTTCTCTATTAAAAGGAGGCCTTAATATCCCTTAGTTTCCATAAGGACCCCGCTGCCACAGGAGGGTAGGACAAAAGATGGCATGCAAGTTCTTTTCCATAAGCACATATGACTATATTCGGAATACATGCCTACATTACGTTGATGAACTGGAGCTAGTTCTGTTTCACCGATCCATTGCCGTCGAGCTTTCCATATATTGTTCTTCGGTTATTTACTTTCCGTTGCTATTGCTATCATCACTACAAAATACCAAAAACATTGCTTTTACTACCGTTACCTTTTGTTACCGTTACCACTACTATCATATTACTTTGCTACTAAATACTTTGCTGCAGATATTAAGTTTCCAAGTGTGGTTGAATTGACAACTCAGCTGCTAATACTTGAGAGCATTCTTTGGCTCCCCTTGTGTCGAGTCAATAAATTTGGGTTGAATACTCTACCCTCGAAAAATGTTGCGATCCCCTATACTTGTGGGTTATCAGTTGCCGTCTCATACGTGCCCGAGCCCATCACCGCGGGAGCTCATCGCCGACGAGCTTCCGGTGACCAAATGGTCCCGCGCCAGTGCCCGTTTATCTCGCGCGTGTGCGTAGGACCTCGCTACCCCCTTTGCCTTGCCTGTTTGCGCAAATGTTCTGATAATCCACTTCCACCCGAACACCGCCGCCGCCACGGCTTGTCGCCGACGCCACTCCGTCCATCCCCGCCCCTGCTGCTTGCTCCATTGGATGCGCCGCATCGCCTGCTAGTTGTAGCCACAAACCGCACGTGTTTTGGTGCCCCGTAGCGCCAAACCCGAAAGCGGCGGAACTCCGGCGACCGCCTCGCCTCACGCCATTGTCATTGCAGCCCGCCCCTGCCCGAGCTAAGGCTATAGTTGGATGCGCCGCTCCTCCCGCGTCTGAACGAGCCCGGCCGCGCTTGAAATGGCCCCCTGTGGCGTGATTCCGGCGAAGTCCGGCGAGCCCCGCCGTTGTTTTGGTCGCCGGCGGCGAGACCCCGCTCCTGCCGTCGTGGCACACGTGGGGCCTGCCTCTGGGTCGCTGCCCAGTGGCCCCGCTGACCCCCGTTGACTGGGTTGATCCAGTCAATGTGCTGACTGGGTAGCTCCAGGCACTGACATGTGGCCCCCCTCTGTTAATTAGTCTAATAAATGTTTCTAAAAATAAACTTAATTAGTTAATCCTAATCAGTCACTAATGTGTGGGGCCCAGCTTCTAATTAGCCTTAGATTAGTTAAGTTTAAACTTCTGCTAGTCCACTGTCTATGATAGGTGGGACCCACTGGTCAGTTTGACCTGGTCAGCCGTCCTGTTGACTGCTGATGTCACAATGATGTCATGCTGACGTAGTATTTCTTTTCTGTTAATTTATTTAATTCCAAAAAATGTTTAAATCTTTGAAAATTCATAGACAATAATCCGTAACTCGGATGAAAATGTTTTCTATATGAAAGTTGCTCAGAAAAATCCAACGAACCCGAATACGCGGTCCGTTTTCCTCTCAGATGCCTCTAACTATCTAAACATGGAACATTCCCCCTCCGGTCATCCGTCTGACACAGGTCCGGAACCGGAAAAACATTCCCAGTTGAATTCCCCCTTCACCTATATCACATAGCCATACGTTAAGTCACATCCGGCTCAGCTTATTGCCATGTTATGCTTTGTGATGCTATGTTTGCTTTATATTTATTGTTTCTTCCCCCTCTTCTCTCTGGTAGACCCCGAGACCGTTGCTGCCCCTGTGATCGATTACGTCGGCGACGACCCCTCGTTGCCAGAGCAACCAGGCAAGCAAACCCTCCTTGAGCATTCCGATATCGCCCATTTCTTTCCCTCTCATGCCTGCATTAGAACTGCTACTACTTTATGTATGATACTACTCTTATGCATAGCCTGTTTTTTGTTACCTGCTTTCATACCTTACCTGCTTATTCTAAATTGCTTATTATATGTTGGTTAGAGATCCATCAGTGACCCCCACCTTGTCCCAGTTGCCCCGCTTTATGTTTGATGACTCGATCAACGTGATCGACGTCCAGGCCCTAACACCGCACATCACACCCCCCTAGTTGTACGACTCTGCAGAGTTACCATAGAGTGCCGAGGGTGGAACCTCTTACATCACTTCTGATGAGACCTCTGTAGTGTAGCTATTCGGTCGTGGTGTCGGAGTAATGGGCCACGGGTAGGCCAACCCAAGCCCCAGAACCTTTCAAGACATCGGGGCAGGCTGCGCCCCACAAGACCCCAGGGCGAAGAGCCGCCTTCTAAGGAGCCGACGGCAAGACGGCCGACTGACCTCTCACAGCCGAGTCCCAGGGACGACTGCGGGGTAAGCCGACTCCTAACTGACGACTTCCAGAGAAGCCGGCTTTGGGGAGTCGGCCTGCGACTCCAACAAACCCTACGACCTCATCAAGAGGGACGGGGCAGGGGAGTGGCTACAGTAAAGCCCACTCCCGCACCTTACCAAGGGCAGGCATGGCCATAGCACGCCGTACCCCGGAAGATCTCCGTGCGGCGTGGCACTGCTGCCATGCCGGCCCTGACATCAGCACTACAGGATCGAATCCTGCACCCATGACGGCTTGTTTGTACGGCCCAGAGGCAGCGGCTCCCACCAGTCAGTGAGACCCCAGGAAACAGCAGGAGGACCACCAGTCGGACCCATTGGGAGCCGGCCCCGGGGAGTCGGCCAAGCCCTCCCCCGGGGCCCACGCGCCATTAATCAAGATGTGATGGAGAGTGGCAATAGTGATCGCCCGCCAGGCGACGGGGCTGTTTCCACGACCCCATGATCATGCCCGCGTCATCAGAAGCGCGGCTACAATAATCAGCAGCCGGCAAGACCCGCCCGCGGCGGACGCGGCCTGTCGGCTCCGTACCAGGCCAGTCGGCGGGGCCTAGCAGTTGGCGGAGAAGACGAAGGCCAGAGGCGCTGACGGCTGGGCCCGCGTCCAGCCGGATTACCATTGTACCCCTGGGGGGTAGGCCTATATAAACCCCCCAGGGCACCCATGCAAAGGGTTGGAACCTATTAGCTCTAGACCAGATCATATAGGAGGGAGAGAGCTAGCCTTGCCCTCTCCTACCTCCAAGAAACAGCTCAAGGAGCAACCGTGTAAACACTTTGCCATAGTGATCATGCGGAGACCCCGCAGAGCAGCAGTAGGGGTATTTTCTCCCCGGAGAGCCCTGAAGCTGGGTAAGATTCGCCGGCGTGCATGTCTTCGCCTCATCCCGTTTCCAGGCACCGGCGACGTTCTACTCGCCCCCACCATGATAAGCCATCCTTTGGCATATGTCGCACCCAACCCCCGACATTTGGCGCCCACCGTGGGGCCTGGTGCACCGCCGTCCGGAGACCTGTTCTGGACGGGAACCCTTTTCCTCCTTGGCGAGCGCAGCTAGCCAGGCACGCCAGACAGAGTTTGCAGTGACGCGCTACGCGGCGTTGAGATTGCTTGCGCAGCCAGCTGCTTGGCCGAACTTGTCGGCAAGGTTCGCCTCTCCGACGAACCTGCATCCAACGCAGGCACGGGCGGCTCCGAGAGCCTCCTCGCGGGCCTCCTCGATCAACTCCACATTTCCGCCGAGCCTGCCGTAGACTTGGAGTCTGTAGGCTCCACCGACCCGATGCTGGTCGACTCCGACACCGCGTCACTCGACGTGTTCCCCACTAATGTGGTGGTCTACGATGAACCTCTCCCTCACGCGGAGAGCGACGGAAGCACCGTCACCGAGGTGCTCGTCATCAGTTATGACGAGCTCCCCGGCGGAGGAGCGCACGACTCACTCGGCGCGGCGCTACAAGACCTAACTGCGCCCATTCCGGAAGACGCTGATGCAGAGACGTTGGAGACGCGCCGCCTTCAGCTCGTCGAAGGCGCGAAGAAGCTGGCCAGCATGAGACGCTTGTGAGAAGCCTACCAGCGGGAGATGGATCGCGCCGTTGGCGGCTCGCCGGCCCCGGCAGGGCCCAGCCGCCTTGGCGCGGTCCAGCAGCGCGGCGTAGCCATCACCAACCTGTTTGGTGCCAGCCGCCCTGTGTACGCTACACCAGCGGAGAACATCCAAGCCACCCAGGCAGCGGCGGACGAGCTAGACAATTTCGAGGGCAAAGAACGCCACCTGATGATGAAGCGAGTACAGCGGCTCCTCGACACGGCTGCCGCGCAGAACGAGGCCGGCTGCCTCACGGAGGCACCGCAGCGGCAAAACGACGACCTTCGCCGAGATCAAGGCGCGACGTCTCGGATGCCGACTGGCGGCGCCCGAGGAAGAAGAGACAAGGATCCGGCTGTCAGCCACAGTCGGACTCACATTACCATAGAGCACGACCGAGACGGCCGCCCGAGAGCAGTGGAACGACGGGACGACTGTCCGCCTCTTCCTCCTCGCAAGGAGAGGCGAGTCTCCCCACCGCCTGTTGACCATCCGACTCTTGGCGATCGCCTTGGCAGCCGAGAGGGAGTCGGAGAAAATGACGCCCGCCACCGGATCGACCGACTTCACCGATCCCTAGCACTGGAAGAAGAAGACGAGTTGGGTCCGCCTTGTTTCGGACCCCGCATTCGAGACGAGCCCTTTACCAGAGGGTTCACGCTCCCAAGAGACACGCCCAAGTATACCGGCTCCGTGAAGCCGGAAGACTGGCTGGTCGACTACTCCACGGCTGTCAACATAGCAAACGGCAACAAGCGTGTCGCCGTAAAATACGTTCCGCTCATGCTCCAGGGCACGACACGGACATGGCTGAACAGCCTGAAGCCCCGCAGCATCAACAGCTGGGTCGACTTCACCGAAGCGTTCGTCCGCAACTTCACCAGCACGTACAAGCGTCCTCATAAGCCCCGTCAGCTCTCCTTGTGCGTGCAAGGTCCCGACGAGTCGACTCGCGACTACCTCACGCATTGGGCCAAGCTTCGGAACTCCTGCGAGGGCGTGCACGAGGTGCAGGCCATCGAGTACTTCACGGCCGGGTGCAGAGAAGGCACCCTCCTCAAGCACAAGCTCCTCTGCGACAAGCCAGAAACCCTCGACAAGCTGTTGATCATAGCGGACAAGTACGCCACGGCCGACTCCTCCATGAAGGCGGAGATTCAAGTCAACACAACTGGCAAAGTGGCCCCTCAAGCTCCAAGAACTCCGGCAGGAGACGCCAATCGACGACAACAGCAGGGCGACCACAAGCGCAAGGCCCCGCTGCCGGCTTCCAGCAGCCGACAGGTCATGACCGTCGAAGCCCAGCAGCCGGACGGGCAGCCTCTGCCAAGCGACAGAAAGGCGGTAAGCCCAACTGGTTGCCGGCCTTCTCCTACGAGCAGACTCTGGATGGACCTTTCATGTTCCATAACGGCGCGAAGCCGTCGAATCACACCACCCGGAAGTGCCACTGGCTCACTAGGATCGCTAAGGGAGACGGCCTCTTGCCTCCCCCGCCTGCTGGGTAGCCGCCTCCGCCTCCGCCCCAGCAGCCGGCTGTCAGGCCAGTCGGCGCAGTACAAGACGAATACCTTGAAGAACATGGAGCCTACATGGTGTTTACCAGTATGGCTGATGATTGACGTAGCAGGCGGCTGCAGCAACAAGAGGTGAATGCAGTAGCATCAGAGACGCCAGAGTTCATGCACTGGTCCGAGAAGCCCATCAGCTGGAGCAGGGCTGACCACCCAGAGGTGATGCCGAGTCCGGGCTCCTATGCCTTGGTCCTGGACGCCACCTTTGCTACGGATAGACGAGCCACACGTTTCTCACGAGTTCTGATAGACGGAGGCAGCAACATCAATATCCTGTACAAGGACACCATGGAGAAGTTAGGAATCAAGCAAAGACAGCTTCAGAACAGCCGGACTGTGTTCCACGGCATTGTTCCTGGGCTTTCCTGCTCACCAATCGGCAAGATTTTGATGGACGTCCTCTTCGGAGACAAAGATTGTTGGGTTTCGTAGTAATTTCAAAAAATATCCTACGCACACGCAAGATCATGGTGATGCATAGCAACGAGAGGGGGAGAGTGTGATCTACGTACCCTTGTAGATCGACAACGGAAGCGTTAACTTGGTTGATGTAGTCGTACGTCTCCACGGCCCGACCGATCAAGCACCGAAACTACGGCACCTCCGAGTTCTAGCACACGTTCAGCTCGATGACGATCCCCGGACTCCGATCCAGCAAAGTGTCGGGGAAGAGTTCCGT
>NC_041388.1:83115228-83145947 GCF_002162155.2 Triticum dicoccoides
CACGTGGATCAACTTGTGTCTCTAGGGGTGCCCCGTGCCTCCGTATATAAAGGCTCAAAGGGGGGGGGGGTTGGCCGGCCAAGAGGTGGCGCGCCAGGAGGAGTCCTACTCCTTCCGGGAGTAGGACTCCCCCCTTTCCTAGTTGGAATAGGATTCGCGGAGGGGGGAAAAGAGGAGAGAGAGGAGGAAGGGGGCCGGCCCCCTCTCCTTGTCCTATTCGGACCAAAGGGGGGAGGGGCGTGCGGCCCATCTCTGGCCACCTCTCCTCTCTTCCACTAAGGCCCACTAAGGCCCATATACCTCCTGGGGGGTTTCGGTAACCTCCCGGTACTCCGGTAAAATCCCGATTTCACCCGGAACACTTCCGATATCCAAACATAGGCTTCCAATATATCAATCTTTATGTCTCGACCATTTCGATACTCCTCATCATGTCCATGATCACATCCGGGACTCCGAACAACCTTCGGTACATCAAAATGCATAAACTCATAATATAACTGTCATCGTAACCTTAAGCGTGCGGACCCTACGGGTTCGAGAATAATGTAGACATGACCGAGACACGTCTTCGGTCAATGACCAATAGCGGAACTTGGATGCTCATATTGGCTCCTACGTATTCTACGAAGATATTTTATCGGTCAGAACGCATAACAACATACGTTGTTCCCTTTGTCATCGGTATGTTACTTGCCTGAGATTCGATTGTCGGTATCCAATACCTAGTTCAATCTCATTACCGGCAAGTCTCTTTACTCGTTCCATAATACATCATCCCGCAAGTAACTCATTAGTTGCAATGCTTGCAAGGCTTCAGTGATGTGTATTACCGAGAGGGCCCAGAGATACCTCTCCGACAATCGGAGTGACAAATCCTAATCTCGAAATACGCCAACCCAACATGTACCTTTGGAGACACCTGTAGAGCTCCTTTATAATCACCCAGTTACGTTGTGACATTTGGTAGCACACAAAGTGTTCCTCCGGCAAACGGGAGTTGCATAATCTCATAGTCATAGGAACATGTATAAGTCATGAAGAAAGCAATAGCAACATACTAAACGATCGGGTCCTAAGCTAATGGAATGGGTCATGTCAATCAGATCATTCAACTAATGATGTGATCCCGTTAATCAAATGACAACTCTTTGTCCATGGTTAGGAAACATAACCATCTTTGATTAACGAGCTAGTCAAGTAGAGGCATACTAGTGACACTCTGTTTGTCTATGTATTCACACATGTATTATGTTTCCGGTTAATACAATTCTAGCATCAATAATAAACTTTTATCATGATATAAGGAAATAAATAGTAACTTTATTATTGCCTCTAGGGCATATTTCCTTCAAAGATCACTTCCACCAAGAGTCGGTTTGGTTTGAAGTGGTGGACCTTGTGAGCCCATGCCATGTGCTACTTGGCCGACCCGCCTTGGCCAAGTTCATGGCGGTCCCCCACTACGCCTACCTCAAAATGAAGATGCCCAGTTCCAGGGGAATTCTGACTGTAGCCGGCGACTACCAAAAGTCATCTGCCTGTGCAGCTGAGAGCAGTCGGCTGGCCGAGTCCCTGGTAATTGTGGTCGAGAAGCGGCTCCTTGAGCGAGTTGTGGCAATGGCCGGCAAGCAGCCAGAGGTATTGCCCAACCCAAAGGAGTCGGAGGCTGAGGGTTCGTTCAAGCCGGCCAAAGAGACAAAGAAGATACCCTTGGATCCGGAGCACCCAGAGAGGTATGCTGTCGTAGGAGCAAACCTCGACAGCAAATAGGAAGGCGAGCTCGTCGATTTCCTCCGTGAGAATCGGGACATCTTGGTCCCCCGAAGACATGCCAGGTGTACCGACGGAATTCGCCGAACACAAGTTACATGTCCGATCTGATGCAAAGCCGGTCAGACAGCCCCTGCGCCGCCTATCAGGAGAGAAGAGAAGAGTTGTCGGAGAAGAGATAGCCTGACTCCTAGCGGCCGTCTTCATTATGGAAGTATTCTTTCCAGAATGGCTAGCAAATCCGGTCCTGGTACTGAAGAAGAACAAGCAGTGGCGAATGTGTATTGACTACACGAGCCTCAACAAGGCCTGCCCCAAGGACCCGTTTGCTCTACCAAGAATTGATCAGGTGATAGACTCCACAGCTGGATGCGAGCTGTTGAGTTTTTTGGATGCATACTCAGGATATCACCAGATCAAGCTGAACCCGGCTGACAGACTGAAGACCGCCTTCATCACGCCGTTTGGAGCCTTCTGCTACCTCACCATGACGTTCGGCTTAAGGAATGCCGTCGCCACCTTTCAGTGCTGCATGCAGAAGTGCCTCCTCAAGAAGCTCGGCAGGAACGCCCACGTCTACGTGGACGACGTGGTGGTGAAGACGAAAAAGCATGGAACGCTGCTGGAAGACCTCAAGGAGACCTTTGAGAACCTGCGCCGATTCCAGATCAAGCTCAATCTCGAGAAGGGTGTTTTAGGGGTACCAGCTGGCCAGCTCCTTGGCTTCCTGGTCTCTGAATGCGGCATAGAGTGCAACCCTGTAAATATCAAGGCCATTGAGAGAATGGAGGTACCCAGCCGACTGCTGGATGTGCAAAAGTTCACCGGCTGCTTGGCGTCCATTAGCCGATTCATCAGTCGGCTGGGCGAGAAAGCTCTCCCATTATACCAACTCATGAAGAAGACCACTTTTTTCGAGTGGAACCATAAGGCGGACGAAGATTTTCTCCAGTTGAAGAAGATGCTGACTACTCCACCCGTCCTGGCGGCTCCGACTCCCAAGGAACCTATGCTCCTGTACATCGCCGCCACCAGCCGGGTAGTCAGCATGGTCATTGTAGTGGAACACAAGGAGGAAGGCAAGGCACTACCTGTCCAAAGACCGGTATATTACCTGACCGAAGTACTGTCGACCTCCAAGCAGAACTACCCCCACTACCAGAAGATGTGCTATGGCGTACACTTTACTGCCAAGAAATTGAAGCCTTACTTTCAAGAGCATCCAATCACTGTGGTCTGCACGGCCCTGCTTGCCGAGAACATTGGTAGCCGAGATGCTTCTGGCCGAGTGGCCAAGTGGGCCATAGAGCTGGCTCCCAACACCATCCACTACCAGCCCCGCACCGCCATCAAGTCACAAGCACTGGCCGACTACCTCGTCGATTGGGCCGAGACCCAGTACCTACCTCCAGCGCCTGACTCCACCCATTGGCGGATGCATTTCGACGGCTCCAAGATGTGCACCGGCTTGGGAGCCGGCGTCGTCCTCATCTCTCCTAAAGGCGACAAGCTCAAATACGCACTGCAAATCCATTTTGCCATCTCCAACAACGTCGCCGAGTACGAGGCGCTCATTCACGGGCTCCGGCTTGCCAAAGAACTTGGCATCTGTCGGATCTTGTGTTATGGCGACTCGGACTTAGTGGTCTAGCAGTCATCTGGCGACTGGGACGCGAAAGATGCAAACATGGCGAGTTACCGTTTCCTCGTGCAGCAACTCAGCGGGTATTTCTAAGGGTGCGAGTTCCTTCATGTGCCAAGAAACGACAACGACCAAGCAGACGCCTTGGCACGATTCGGCTCTACCCGCCAAGCAATACCATCCGGCATCGCCCTTCAACGCCTCCTCAAGCCGTCTGTCAAGCCTTCACCAGAATCAGACTCCATCTTTGTGCCGGCTCCCGAAGACGTCGGATCCGACTCCAGAGCCCCGGCAGACAGTGCGGGGATTTTGGCGGATGGCTCCAAAGCCACCTCAGTCGAACCCGGCCCGGGGACTGCGGCAGCGGCCTTGAAGACTCCAGAACTCGACCCAAGGGCCGCGCCAGTCGGCCTGGGGACTTCATTAACCCAGCAAGCGATTGTTGACTCCAAACCGCCGCCTCCCAGCCCAACCGCCCTCGTCCAAGTCGCAGTTCTGGCAGTCGAAGAAATAGCAGCACCCTCATGGGCCCAGCCCATCCTCAAATTCCTGGTGAGCAAAGAGCTTCCGAGTGATGAGACCTCAGCTCGGCAAGTACAACGCCGGGCGGCA
Source organism: Triticum dicoccoides (assembly GCF_002162155.2). Lineage (NCBI taxonomy): Eukaryota > Viridiplantae > Streptophyta > Magnoliopsida > Poales > Poaceae > Triticum > Triticum dicoccoides. The sequence continues at coordinate 83,119,256 of NC_041388.1, forward strand.
GCCTACACCATAGTCAACAGAGAGCTGGTCAGGCGCAGCGTCACTCGTGTCTACCAGCGCTGCGTAGAGCCAGAGCAAGGCCAAGCAATTCTCAAAGACATCCATCAAGGCGAGTGCGGCCACCATGCGGCTTCAAGAGCGCTCGTCGCCAAAGCCTTTCGACACGGTTTCTTCTGGCCGACTGCCTTAGAAGAAGCCAAGGAATTGGTCCAAAAATGCAAAGGGTGCCAGAAGTTCAGCTCCAAGCCGCACCAGCCGGCTTCTGCACTCAAGACCATCCCCATTGCCTGGCCTTTCGCAGTTTGGGGTCTAGACATGGTGGGACCATTCAAGACAGCATGAGGTGGCTTAACTCACTTACTCGTCGCAGTGGACAAGTTCACCAAGTGGATGGAAGCAAAGCCAATCAAGAAGCTGAACGGTCCGACTGCCGTAACTTTCATCTCCGATATCACAATTCGGTACGGCATGCCGCACAGCATCATCACCGACAACGACACAAATTTTGCCAAAGGCGCCTTGGCCCGTTTCTGCGCAACACAGGGCATCCGACTGGACCTAGTGTCCATCGCCCACCCACAGTCAAACGGCCAGGTGGAGCGAGCAAACTGCCTCATCCTGTCCGGCATCAAACCCCGGTTGATCGAGCCTCTGGAGCGCTCGGCTGGCTGCTGGCTCGACGAGCTACCAGCCATCCTCTGGAGTCTACGCATGACTCCAAACAAGTCAACCGGCTTCATGCCTTTCTTCCTTGTCTACGGTGCTGAAGCCGTCATCCCAACGGACATAGAGTTCAACTCCCCACGAGTCACCATGTACACCAAGGAGGAAGCAGAAGAAGCACGACAAGACGACATTGATCTGCTGGAAGAGGGCCGGTTGTTGGCACTTAGCCAGTCCAGCATCTACCAGCAGAGCCTGCGCCGATACCACAACAGGAAGGTCAAGCCATGATCTTTCCAAGAAGGTGACCTTGTGCTCCGGCTGATCCAGCGAACTGCCGGCCAGCACAACCTGTCGGCGCCTTGGGAAGGCCCTTTCATCATCAGCAAAGTACTAGGCAACGATTCCTACTACCCGATTGACGCTCAGAAGCCCCGAGCACGCAAGAGGGACGACTCCGGCAAGGAGACAGAGCGGCCATGGAATGCAAATCTCCTCTGAAGATTTTACAGTTGATGCAGTATGTACCATCCTACCTTTTGTATTAAAGTACCAAGACTTCGGGCCCCCCAAGACGAGCTCGGGGACTACCCTCTTTTGTCTGTACGATAAAAATTATGCCTACAAGTATGTTACTCTTTGTTATGCCATTTGGCACCGGGCTCGACAAGTCGGCCCGGGGACTTGCTGCCTTGCACTATGAAATGCTTCCTGCAGCCGGACAAGTAGTGTGTAAACGCCTAAACCGTCTCCTGTCAGAAGCCGCAGCTCGCAGAGCGACTGTACGGTGGGCAGAAGTAAGGTAGAATGGGCGTTCGCATGAAAAATGGCTAAGGACTCAAAGCATAAAGCATAGTTCAAGACGGCTTCCAGCCTTTTTGCAAACCGACTCTCGAGTAGTCGGATTGCCGCCTTCTATTCAACTTGCTCAAAAACTCTTAAAAAACGGCTAAGTACTTGCCTTCCCAAAGTAGCCAAGCATTTGATCCAGCGGCAGTTCGCACAGCGGCTATCCGATTGGCAAGGCAGGCAACTAAGAGAAAGCGGCAAAGGAAAAAAGCCAAAAGAGCAATGAGCAAGAGAAGATAGAACTTGGATAAATATATTTACATAACGTAGGCCCTTGGCCGAATCTTCAAGCAGAAGTTCAAAATACACCCCGCGGGTGGAATTGTGCGAATTAACAAGTTCTTAAAAGACTAATAAAGCAAATAAAATAAAGATAAGGCGGCAGCTTAGGAAGCAGCAGACGGATTCAGAGGGTCGGAGGAGGCGGCAGTGTCAGGCGTCGGGGTGGCCGGCTGGGTAGTCTCGGCTTGATCGCCTCCGGCGGCAGTCGGCTCGGTCGCACGGGGCTCATTGGTGGAGGCGCGGTCGAGCTGAGGCTGGTCGTTTGCTCCGTCTTCTAGCGCCTCCGTCTCGCCTCCGTCCTCCGCCTCGCCTTCCTCCTCGACCCTGGAGCCAATCACGTCCGCCGAGTCTTCGCCGTAGTCTGGGTTCATCCCAAACCACTTCGGCGGTACCTCCTCGCCGTCTTCAAACCGCTCGGGGACGAAGATGCTGGTGTCGGTGTACTCGGCGATCGCCGCAGCACGCTTGACGAGGGCGTCTTCTGCAGCTGCCAGCTCCGGCTGGGCCTCCAACCAAAGTGTGGCCAACCGGTCTAGATCCAGCCCCGGATACCACGCCTTGACGAACTCCAAGGCCCGGCGCGCTCCAGCTCGGGCCGAAGAATCCTTCCAGGCCTCGAGACGACCAGCCGCGACCTCTAGCCTGTCGGCCGTCAGGCTGGGGGTGCGCGGAGCCTGCATGTCCGGCCACAGGGCGGCAATCGCCTGGGCACCGACACGCTGAAGCCGGCGCAACATCCGGTGAATCGGCCGAAGGCGAGCCTCGATGCTCAGGATGTGCTCGTCAAGGGTTCGGGGGGCGTTGGTGGCGATCTTTGCACCCTCCGCCCTCCGACCTTCACGGTTAGCCTCGATGGCTTGGATGGCGGCCTGCGAGTGCCCAGGAAAGAAGTCTGCCAAGACGGAAGAAACGAAGAAGCAAGTCAAAAACCAGGAGTCGGCACGACTTATAATCGGCAGCTCGAAGAAAGAAAGCAAAGAAACTCACCATCAACGATGTATTCAATCTCATGGAAACCGGAGGCTAGCATCGCCTCCTTGTCAGACCAGGAGGAGCGCTCGCTCGCGAACTTGGCCAGGAGGGCGGTTTCTGTCTCTTCCGCCCCACTCTGCGTCTTCACAAGCAGCTCCCTCTGCTCTGCCAATTGAGTGGCCAGCAGATCGCGCTCTGTGGCGAGCTTGCTGCACTCCTCCCCTTTGGCGCACAATGCGGAGTTGGCTTCACTTAGCTGCTGTTGAAGAGCAGCGTTGGCTCCTGAAAAGAAGGAAGAAAGAATGCAGTAAGTCATCAATAAAGAAGGTCGCCGGGGAGATCCGGCCCGACTGCTCAGCAGTCGGCCCGAATCTCGGGGACTATAGCCCGCGGGTGCGCCAGCGCACCCCCACAAAAAAGAAAAAGGACTTACTCCGGCTCTCCGAAAATCGGCGGTCCACTTGCCCAGCTCTTCAACATTACGGTTGAAGGCAGTAATGCCGAGGTTGTGGTAATCCTGCGACAAGCGTTTCAGACAAAAATTTAATACCCAGAGTTCATCAATTGGAGTTCCGGGCCGCCTGCTCAGCAGCCAGCCCGAAACTCGGGCACTACACCCCAAAGGGAAAAACAAGGACCAAAGGGAAAAACATACCCGGACGGCTGCCCGCGATGCCAGGTATGCCTTGGTGCAATTCTGGAGAGCGTCGCCCTCAGCACGAAGCTTCGCCTGGACGTCTAGAAGCGCCTGGTTCAGCGGCCCTATGCCGCCTCCTCGCACCCACCCAATGGGCGTGGCGCTCGTCGCTTCAGCGTCTGGGATCGCCGAGCTGGCGATGCCGGCCTCCAGGGGGCGGGGTGCCGAAGTCGCCTTCTCCAGACGGCGGCGCGTTGGCGAGCCGACTTGGAGGAGTAGCCTCGCCACGGCCTCGTCTTCGGTCGGCGACCCAGAGGGTCCGCTGGCTGTTTGCCTTGCGGGCTCCCAAACGGCGGCGGAGGCGGCGGCGGAACGATCATGTCCGACGTAGAGGAGTCGTCGCCTTCCCTCTCCATGACGGGGTTCTCGCCGCCGGCTTCCCCAGTCTGCCCCATGAACTCCGTAGGCGGCGGAGCAGAGTTCAGCGGGGTGACGAACACTGCCGATTGGCGGCGCGCGGCCTCCTCAGCCTGCCGCTTCGTAGCGGCGACGGCTTCGGCCTCCGCCAGTTTCTTCTTGGCGGAGGCCTCCGCCCTATCGGCCTCCGCCTTCGCCAGGCGAGCGGCCTCTTCTTCGTTGTGCCTCTCCTGCGCATTTCGCTCTATTGCCTCTCGGAGGTCAGCAGCGGAGTCAATCCGCCGAGCGGTGGCAGACGTCTCCGCTGACCCCATGATGGAGGCGGCGGTGACCCTCTCAAGAGTGAGGGGAGCCCTGAAGCGAGGGGAGCAAGCAAAAGTTCAGACAAAGCCACAAAGAAAGAATAAAGCGTTGAGACAGAATACTCATGCGGAGACCAGCGGCGACTTCTTCACTTCCTTATGGAAGCGGATGGCCTTCGCAGCCGCCTCGTCCCGCTGGGTCGCCGCGGCCGAACCCTTGGGTTTCTTCGGCCGACTGCCGAACAAAGTCGGCACGGTCCTACTCTTCTTCCCGCCGCCCGGAGTGCCCGACGCGGTAGAAGAGCCCGCGCCAGGCTGGCTGGCTCCTGGCCGATGGCGGGGGGCGACTTCTCCCTCGGCATCGTCGTCAGGCCAGTCGGCGAAAGTGGCTGAAGGCCTGGAGCCGCCTGCTGCTCCTCCTCCTCCCTCGGCGTCGTCCTCCAAAGCCGCCGCCCCCAGATCGGGGTCGTCGGCGTCGCTCTCCGCCCGGTCGGCGAGGAACTCGCGTGCTGGCCCCGAGGTGCCGGCTGGTGGATGGAGGAGGGGATTCTGACCTAAGCCGACTGGTCAAAACAAACTCGGCAAGAAAGAAGACAATTCAAAGAAAGAAATAAAAGGCAACTCACCACGGGCAGGGGGTTGCCGCGGGAGTACGGCTCCTTGCCGAACCGCCAATCCTCCAGGAGCTTGCTGTCCGAGAGGTAGTTCACCATGTAGGCCACCTCCTCGTGAGGCATGTCCTTGGTGCATATCCGACTCGGGTCGTGGCGCCCGCTCATTTGGCATATCATGTGGGGGCGACCTTGGAGCGGGAGAACTCGGAGCGCCACGAAGGCGGCCAGTAGGTCTAGACCAGTCAAGCCCTCTGACTGCGTCAGCACTCGGAGTCGCGCGACGGCGCCGGCTCCCATAGGCGTCAACGACTTGGCCCGGTACGACCAGTTGGGCAGCCTCCCAGCCGGCGGGCCGGCTTCGAAAGCCGACAGGTTGACCCAATCACCCCTCGCAGAGATGCTCTTGACATAGAAGTATGATCTCTGCCACATCTTCACCGACTTAATCAGCGAGATGGTGGGGAAGGGGTTGTCGGCCCCCAACCTTCGCACGGCGATGAAAGCGCCGCATTGAGCCGGCACGCCTGCAGCCTGGGTGCCGAGCTTGGAGAAGAAGAACTCCCCCCAGAGCTCAAGGGTGGGGAGGACTCCGAGGAAACCTTCGCACAAGGCCACGAAGGTGGATAACAACACCACTGTGTTGGGGGTGAGGTGGTGCGGCTGGAGGCCGTAGAACTCTAGGAATGAGCGGAAGAAACTGCTCGCCGGCAGCCCCAACCCGCGCAAGAAGTGCGAGCGTAAGATGACCCGCTCGCCCTCCTACGGCGCGGGGGAAATCTCCCCCTTCGGCGCAAGACGCACCCGCACGTGATCGTCGCCGGGGAGCCAACGAGTCTTGCAGAGGAACTCGATATGGTCGCTGTGAACTTCGGAGCCGTCCCAAGTGCTGGAGCGCACCGGGGGAGGCGCGGCGGCAGAGGAAGAGCTCATCGCGAGCTGATCGCCACGGCGTTCGTCGAAGCTTGGGTGCGCGGCGACGCGAAGAAGAAGAAGAAGGAGGAGAGCGAGGAGCAGCGAGAGTGAGGAGAGCGAGGAGTAGTGGGAAGGAGAGGCGTGCGTGCTCCGCCGCGCCCCCCCTCCTCTCCCCTACTTATAGCCTTGCAGGCTGTGAAGCCGAGGGGGCGGTCGTGGGATTTACTGCGCCCACGGCCCCACGACCCCCCCGTTCCACGACAAAGTTACTGCGCGCAGTAACTCCACGGGAATCCCAAACGTCTGCCGGGGCCGCAGCGGATCCGCTTGGGCACCGAGGCGCGGTAGTAGCGGGCCCCGCCTATGGTCCTGTCCCGTCGCACGCGTAGGCTGGCAGAATGGCCCAGCCACGTGTCATCGCATGACAGGCCTAGAACGGGAGGCGACCTGGAGGCTTAGCTAGCATGCTACTTGGATCCCGCTGTGACGTTCGAAATGTTGTGCGAGTCAGAATTGGGCGATTTCGACTCCTTCTAGTCGGCCCGGCAGAAGTCAATCAAAGACCATGTCTTGAGCACCCCGAAAGAGAAACTGCTGAGGCTTCTCGGCCGATCGTCCATGGTGCCTCACCAACTTCGGGGACTACTGTCGGAGTAATGGGCCACGGGTAGGCCAACCCGAGCCCCAGAACCTTTCAAGACATCGGGGCAGGCTGCGCCCCTCAAGACCCCAGGGCGAAGAGCCACCTTCTAAGGAGCCAACGGCAAGACGGCCGACTAACCACTCACGGCCGAGTCCCAGGGACGACTGCGGGGTAAGCCGACCCCTGACTGACGACTTCCAGAGAAGCCGGCTTTGGGGAGTCGGCCTACGACTCCAACAAACCCCACGACCTCATCAAGAGGGACGGGGCAGGGGAGTGGCTACAATAAAGCCCACTCCCGCCCCTTACCAAGGGCAGGCATGGCCACAGCACGCCGTACCCCGGAAGATCTCCGTACGGCATGGCACTGCTGCCATGCCGGCCCTGACATCAGCACTACAGGATCGAATCCTGCACCCACGACGGCTTGTCTGTACGGCCCAGAGGCAGCGGGTCCCACCAGTCAGTGAGACCCCAGGAAATGGCAGGAGGACCACCAGTCGGACCCATTGGGAGCCGACCCCCGGGAGTCGGCCAAGCCCTCCCCCGGGGCCCACGCGCCATTAATCAAGATGTGATGGAGAGTGGCAATAGTGATCGCCCGCCAGGCGGCGGGGCTGTTTCCACGACCCCATGATCAAGCCCGCGTCATCAGAAGTGCGGCTACAGTAATCAGCAGCCGGCAAGACCCGCCCGCGGTGGACGCGGCCTGTCGGCTCTGTACCAGGCCAGTCGGCGGGGCCACCAGTCGGCGGGCCCCAGCAGTCGGCGGAGAAGACGGAGGCCAGAGGCGCTGATGGCTGGGCCCACGTCCAGCCGGATTACCATTGTACCCCTGGGGGGTAGGCCTATATAAACCCCCTAGGGCACCCATGCAAAGGGTTGGAACCTATTAGCTCTAGACCAGATCATATAGGAGGGAGAGAGCTAGCCTTGCCCTCTCCTACCTCCAGGAAACAACTCAAGGAGCAACCGTGTAAACACTTTGCCATAGTGATCATGCAGAGACTCCGCAGAGCAGCAGTAGGGGTATTATCTCCCCGGAGAGCCCTGAAGACGGGTAAGATTCGCCGGCGTGCATGTCTTCGCCTCATCTCGTTTCCAGGCACCGGCGACGTTCTACTCGCCCCCACCATGATAAGCCATCCTTTGGCATATGTCCCACCCAACCCCCGACACGTGGTCATCGAGGGTGATTTCCTCCATAACCACTTCTGATACGGCTCTGTCATGCAACCCCTCAAGTGTGAACCTCGAGGGTGGATCCTCTTACGTTCACCTTGATGATTACATCGAGTGGAATTCACCGGGGGTGATTCCTCAGGTTTCCCCCTTGGTGTTAGACACCCAGTTACTATGGTTACTATGACTTTACACTGAATCATGTTACTAAAGACGGGTCGGCCCCGTGGGGTACCCGCGCGAGCTTAATAGCGAGTGATGTGGAGTCGGGTTGACCTAGAAGGTGCCCGCGAGATACCTACGAGGCGTGGCCGGGCATTCTTAGCCCTTGCCGCAAGTACTCAAGACGGGGCGACGGGGTCACATCGATCGTGAGTCTCTGCTCGTTACCGTGTGCTCCTAATCCACTACGATTTGGATATTTGATCCGAGGGGCCTCTGGCCTGATAGCACTAACCATCACGTGGGCATTGTATGGGCGTTCTGCGTCGTATACATCAGCCGAAGCTTATTAGACGTCAGCGACTGAGCGGCGCACGCCAAGTTGGACTGGTAAGCTCCTGCCTTTTTTAAGGAGGTAGCTAGGTCTACTCACCGGCCGCCCACGCAACGTGCGGGAGTTCCCGGGGCGAGGGCCCAAGACCCCTGGGGGCATAGGTTTAGTCCGGCGTGCTGACCTCTCTATTAAGGCTAGGTCGGGTTGCAGCGTATTGTTTGGCCGAGGCCGGGCATGACCCAGGGAAGTCTGTTCGGCCGGAGTTAATCGAGCGTGGTGGGTAAGTTGGTGCACCCCTGCAGGGAATAAAACATTTATCGATAGGCTGTCCTATGGTAACGGACACTTGGAGTTGTATCCCGATCGATACAACTAGAACTGGATATTTGAGGTGATAACTGGATAGTATGGCTCTGGGATTGTTTTCTCACAGGGAGTCGAGAAAGGATCTCTGGCCGAGGTTGATAACACTACTACTTTACATTATGTTGATCTGTACTCTTCTATATGCTTGAAGATGCTAGTCTTCGATAGGCTAGACTTTCCCCTTCTCTTCTGGCATTCTGCAATTTAGTCCACAGATACAATCCCTTCGTTTGATACAGATGCATACTTAGTTTAGATCTAATGTAAGTCTTGCGAGTACATTGGATGAGTACTCACGGTTGCTTTCCTACTTCTTTTTCCCCCATATCCAATTGTTGTGACCAGATGACGGATCCCAGGAGCCAGGTGACACTACTGATGATTACTACTACCCCGAGGGTGCCTACTACAATGTGACAGCCGCTGATGACTTGGAGTAGTTAGGAGGCTCCCAGGCAGGAGGCCTTGCCTGTTCGATCGTTGTTGCTTTGTGCTAGCCTTCTTAAGGCAAACTTGTTTAACTTATGTCTGTACTCAGATATTGTTGCTTCCACTGAATCTTGTGTATGCGAGCTTATGTATTCGAGCCCTCGAGGCCCCCGACTTGTAATATAAAGCTTATATTATTTTAATTTGTGTCTAGAGTTGTGTTGTGATATCTTCCCGTGAGTCCTTGATCTTGATCATACACATTTGCATGTATGATTAGTGTACGGTTGAATCGAGGGCGTCACAATAATCCTCATATCATGGACCTAGTCTGCGTCATTGCTACTATCATCTTTCAACTTAGTTTTCTCTAGGAACATATCATAAATAAAACGGGGAAGCTATACGCGAGCTATTAATCTACAACATAGATATGCAAATACTATCAGGACTAAGTTCATGATAAATTAAAGTTCAATTAATCATATTACTTAAGAACTCCCACTTAGATAGACATCCCTCTATTCATCTAAATGATCATGTGATCCATCTCAACTAAACCATGCCCGATCATCACATGAGATGGAGTAGTTTTCGATGGTGAACATCACTATGTTGATCATATCTACTATATGATTCACGTTCAACCTTTCGGTCTCAGTGTTCCAAGGCCATATCTGCATATGCTAGGCTCGTCAATTTTAACCCGAGTATTCCGCGTGTGCAAAACTGGCTTGCACCCGTTGTATGTGAACGCGAGCTTATCACACCCGATTATCACGTGGTGTCTCGGCACGACGAACTGTAGCAATGGTGCATACTCAGGGAGAACACTTATACCTTGAAAGTTAGTGAGGGATCATCTTACAATGCTACCATCATACTAAGCAAAATAAGATGCATAAAAGATAAACATCACATGCAATCAAATAAGTGATATGATATGGCAATCATCATCTTGTGCCTTTTGATCTCCATCTCCAAAGCACCATCATGATCACCATCGTCACCGGCACCTTGATCTCCATCGAAGCATTGTTGTCGTCACGCCACCTATGGCTTCTACGACTATCGCTACTGCTTAGTGATAAAGTAAAGCAATTACATGGCGATTGCATTTCATACAATAAAGTGACAACCATATGGCTCCTGCTAGTTGCTGATAACAGTGTTACAAAATATGATCATCTCATACAACAATTTATATAATCACGTCTTCACCATATCACATCACAACATGCCCTGCAAAAACAAGTTAGACGTCCTCTACTTTGTTGTTGCAAGTTTTACGTGGCTGCTACGGGCTTCTGGCAAGAAACGTTCTTACCTACGCATCAAAACCACAACGTAGTATAGTGATTGCTTTTTGACCTTCAGAAAAGAACCTTATTCATTGAAACCGATTCAACTAAAGTTGGAGAAACAGACACCACTAGCCACCTGTGTGCGAAGCACGTCGGTAGAACCAGTCTTGCGTAAGCGTACGCGTAATGTCAGTCTGAGCCGTTTCATCCAACAATACCGCTGAATCAAGAATCAACTAGTGACGACAAGCAATATGTATATACCCACACCAACAACTCCTTTCTGTTCTACTCGTGCATATAACATCTACGCATAAACCTGGCTCTAATACCACTATTGGGGAACGTAGTATTTCAAAAATTTGCCTAAGATCACGCAAGATCTATCTAGGAGAAGCATAGCAATGAGTGGGGAGAGTGTGTCCACTTACCCTCGTAGACCGAAAACGGAAGCATTAAGTAACACGGTTGATGTAGTCCTATGTCTTTGTGATCCAACTGATCAAGTACCGAACGCACGTCACCTCCACGATCTGCACACGTTCAGCTCGGTGACGTCCCTCGAACTCTAGATCCAGCTGAGGCCGAGGAATAGTTTTGTCAGCACGACGGCGTGGTGACGGTGATGATGGAGTTACCGATGCAGGGCTTCGAAGTACTACGACAATATGACCGAGGTGGAAAACTATGGAGGGGGGCACCGCACATGGCTAAAATCAACTTGTGTGTCTATGAGGTGCCCCCTCCCCTGTAGATAAAGGAGTGGAGGAGGGGAGGGCCGGCCACAAGGGGCGCGCCCAAAGGGTGGATTCCTACTCCTAGTAGGAGTAGGTTTCCCCCTTTCCTAATCCAAGTAGGAGAAGAATGAAGGAGAGGAGAGGGAGAAGGAAAGAGGGGGGCGCCGCCCCCTCCCTAATCCAATTCGTACCAGCCCATGGGGGGCGCGCGACCTCCCCTTGTGGCCCTTCTCTCCTTTCCACTAAGGCCCATGAAGGCCCAATACTTCCCGTGGCAAATTCCCGTAACTCTCTGGTACTCTGAAAAATAGCCGAATCACTCGGAACCTTTCCGATGTCCGAATATAGCCTTCCAATATATCGATCTATATGTCTCGACCATTTCGAGACTCCTTGTCATGTCCATGATCTCATCCGGGACTCCGAACAACCTTCGGTACATCAAATCACAAAACTCATAATATAAATCGTCATCGAACGTTAAGCGTGCGGACCCTACGGGTTCGAGAACTATGTAGACATGACCGAGACACATCTCTGGTCAATAACCAATAGTGGAACCTGGATGCTCATATTGGATCCTACATATTCTACGAAGATCTTTATCGGTCAAACCGCATAACAACATACGTTGTTCCCTCTGTCATTGGTATGTTACTTGCCCGAGATTCGATCATCGGAATCCTCATACCTAGTTCAATCTTGTTACCAGCAAGTCTCTTTACTCGTTCCATAATGCATCATCCCGTAACTAACTCTTTAGTCACATTGCTTCCAAGGCTTATAGTGATGAGCATTACCAAGAGGGCCCAGAGATACCTCTCCGACAATCGGAGTGACAAATCGTAATCTTGATCTATGCCAACTCAACAAGTACCATCGGAGACACCTGTAGAGCACCTTTATAATCACCATTGCCTGCTCTGAAGACCTTGTTCTCACTCTAGATTTTTCCATAACCGGCTGAAATGGCTGATACACACGAAGAGTAGTTCAATATACACAGATTGTCGACAAATGGAATACATAATAAAAAAAGAATGGCATGAGATAATTCACATATGTGATGCCTGGCTACACAGGATGGCGGTGCATAATTCACATATATGATAACTGGCTAAAAACATGGCATTGCATAATTCACATATCAGATATAGATAGCAAATAGGAGGCATTCACACAAAGCATGTCTAATCTAAGCAGATGTCATGACATGCAAGACACCATATGCATGATATGAGCAATATAACCCTGTCAAGTTAGAGCATACACCCCAGTGGGGAATACGACTGGTCATCTGTCTCTGAATCCTCCTCTGAGAAGCTATCTGTAACTAGCAAGAAATCTGCATCAACAGGTAGCACTAACTTCTCAGAAGACCTTGTTTTCACTCCAGATTTTCCCATGACCGACTCAAATGGATGATGCACGGGAAGAGTAGATGAATGTACAAACATTGTCATCAAATGGAATAAATTATGAAAAAAATAGTATGGCACAATACAATTCACAAGTATGATGACTGGCTAAAGAAGATGGCATTGCATAATTCACATATATGATATAGAAACCAAACAAGTGGAATTCACACAAAGCAAATCTAAACTAAGCTGATGACATATAAGATATATAAAGTAAGCAATGTGAGGCGCCATATGCATCATATGACCAACATCAATGATAACCCACAAGTATAGGGGGTCGCAATAGTTTTCGAGGGTAGAGTATTCAATCCAAATTTATTGATTCAGCACAAGGGGAGCCAAAGAATATTCTCAAGTATTAGTAGCTGAGTTGTGAATTCAACCACACCTAAAAGACTTAATATCTGTAGCAAAATATTTAGTAGCAAAGTAGTATGGAAGTAACAGTAACAATGGCAAAGGTAACAGTAGCAGTTTTGTAGAAATCATAACAGTAGCAATGGAAAAATAACGGAGAAAAGATCAATATGTAACGAACTCGTAGGCAATGGACCAATGATGGATAATTATGTCGGATGGCATTCATCATGCAATAGTTATAACATAGGGTGACACAGAACTAGCTCCAATTCATCAATATAATGTAGGCATGTATTCCGAATATAGTCATACGTGCTTATGGAAAAGAACTTGCGTGCCATATTTTGTCCTACCCTCCCGTGACAACGGGGTCCTATTCGAAACTAAGGGATATTAAGGCCTCCTTTTAATAGAGTACCAGACCAAAGCATTAGCACTTAGTGAATACATGAACTCCTCAAACTACGGTCATCATCGGGAGTGGTCCCTACTATTGTCACTCCAGGGTTGCCGGATCATAACTCGTAGTAGGTGACTATAACTTGCAATATCGGATCAAGAACACAAATGAAAACATAATAGCTTCAGATCTGAAATCATGGCACTCGGGCCCTAGTGACAAGCATTAGGCATAGCAAAGTCATAGCAACATCAATCTTAGAACATAATGGATACTAGGGATCAAACCCTAACAAAACTAACTCGATTACATGGTAAATCTCATCCAACCCATCATGGTCCAGCAAGCCTACGATGGAATTACTCATGCACGGTGGTGAGCATCATGAAATTGGTGATGGAGGATGGTTGATGAGGACGTAGATTCCCCTCTCCGAAGCCCCGAACGGACTCTAGATCAACCCTCCCAATGAAGAATAGGGCTTGGCGGTGGCTCTATTTTGTAAAACGCGATGAATCCTTCTCTCTCATTTTTTTTCTCCCTGAACGTGAATATATGGAGTTGGAGTTGAGGTCGGTGGAGGTCCAGGGGGCCCACAAGGATGGGTGGCATGCCCCCACCACTACTGCAGGATGCTGCTAATGCGACACTACGATCAGAGACCCTTTGACGAAACTGTGTGTGATACAATAATCACAAACGGTGGTGTAAAAGAACCGTCAAAAAGGTGCAAAATGTTTGTGATGGAGGATGCATCAAACATAGTTCAGATTTTAGTTGCTTGTGCGAGGCAGGGCATACGGTTCAGTTCAATGAACTGTTTGCGATGAGGCGGAACAAAAGAAATGGGCAGCCAGATGAAGGCGTGTGTGGTATACAACATACGGTTCACTCGAATGCACTGTTTATGATTAGGCAACACAAAAGAAATGGTCAGCTAGATCAAGGTGTGTGCGATATACGACATGCGGTTAACTTGGATGAACTATTTGTGTTGAGACAAGAGAACAGAAATGGTTCAATATAACAAGATGTGTGTGATACGTGGCAAACAGGTCTGTAATCAGAAATGTGTACGAAGACCGATAATAACATAGACGGTTGCTGCTAATAAGACATGTGTGTTGTGCGATGGGATTGCATACAAAACAACAACATACACACACACACACACACTTATAAGGACATGGTTGCATAACCAGATTAAACATCCACTTACATAGGTGGCTACTACAACCATGGCATTTGCACACACCAAATTAAACTATTACATGCATAATTTCATAGGTGGCTACTACACACATGACATTTCCACACACCAATAAAGTAAACTATATATTACATGCATGATTAACTAGCATAAACGATCATCTGATCATCATCTACTTCTTGTGATGCTTGCTCTGCTTGTGGCTCGATTCGGGCTCGTCGATTTGGGTAACGAGGCACTTCCTCATGTCAATGATCCGCCTGTGCATCTCGTAGCATGTGTACACGCTCTTGGTCGTGAACCTGAGGTGAGGTTCATCCAATTGCCGCATCCAGGCCCTGTGCCAGGATAGGTGACTTATTCTCTGGGCATCCCTCTTCATCTTTTCATAGTAGGGGTCGATGATAGCCGAGGCGAGTTCGACTAGGGAGTACTTCGTGCTGGCCCAGACCCTGTAGTGGTCATGAATTTCGACAAGGTTCTTGCAAGCCAAGCCCGTAACACTGAGCGCTTTTACATCGTCGGTGGTTTCCACCATGGCGAACTTGTAGTCGGTGCTATTGACAAACCCGTTGAAACGGTCGCAAGGCTCTATGGCCATGCAGTAGTGGTAGATGAGGACATGATGGTGTTGGGGAACATAGTATTTCAAATTTTTTGCCTATGATCACGCAAGATTTATCTAGGAGAAGCATAGCAACGAGCGGGGAGAGTGTGTCTATGTACCCTTGTAGACCGAAAGCGGAAGCGTTTAGTAACGCGGTTGATGTAGTCGAACGTCTTCGCGATCCAACCAATCTAAGTATCGAATGCATGGCAACTCCGCAATCTGCACACGTTCAGCTCGGTGACGTCCCTCGAACTCTTGATCCAGTTGAGGCCGAGGGAGAGTTCCATTAGCACGACAGCGTGGCGACGGTGATGATGAAGTTACCGGCGCAGGGCTTCTCCTAAGCACTACGGCGATATGACTGGGGTGTGTAACTGTGGAGGGGGGCACCGCCCACGGCTAAAAGATCAACTTGTGTGTCTATGGGGTGCCCCCTGGCCACGTATATAAAGGAGGTAGGGAGAAAGGAGGCCGGCCAGGTTGGGCGCGCCAAGGGGGGGTCCTACTTGGACTCCTAGTCCAAGTAGGATTCGCCCCCCCTTTTCCTTTCTTCCACCGGAGGGAAAGGGAAGGGAGAGAGAGAGGGGGAAGGAAAGAGGGGGCCCGACCCCCTCCCCTAGTCCAGTTAGGTTTGGGCAAGGGGAGGTCGCGCCCCTCTCATGTGGCCCTTTCTTCTCTCCTCCAATAAGGCCCACTAAGCCCAATACTTCTCCCGCGGGGTTCCGGTAACCTCCCGGTACTACGGAAAAATGCCCAAACCACTCAAAACCATTCCGATGTCCAAATTCAACCTTCCAATATATCAATCTTTATGTATCAACAATTTCGATACTCCTCGCCATGTCGGTGATCTCATCAGGACTCCGAACAAACTTCGGTCATCAAATCACATAACTCATAATACAAATCATAATCGAACGTTAAGCATGCGGACCCTACGGGTTCGAGAACTATGTAGACATGATCGAGACACATCTCCGGTCAATAAGCAATAGCGGAACCTGCATGCTCATATTGGCTCCTACATATTCTACGAAGATCTTTATCGGTCAAACCGCATAACAACATACGTTGTTCCCTTTGTCATCGGTATGTTACTTGCCCGAGATTCGATCGTCGGTATCATCATACCTAGTTCAATCACGTTACCGGCAAGTCTCTTTACTCGTTCTGTAATGCATCATCCCGAAACTAACTCATTAGTCACATTGCTTGCAAGGCTTATAGTGATGAGCATCACCGAGAGGGCCCAGAGATACCTCTCCGATACTCGGAGTGACAAATCCTAATCTTGATCTATGCCAACTCAACAAACACCATCGGAAACACCTATAGACCATCTTTATAATTACCCAGTTATGTTGTGATATTTGATAGCACACAAGGTGTTCCTCTGTTATTCGGGAGTTGCATAATCTCATAGTCTGTGCAACATGTATAAGTCATGAAGAAAGCAATAACAATTAAACTAAACGATCATTATGCTAAGATAACGGATGTGTCTTGTCTATCACATCATTCTCTAATGATGTGATCCCATTCATCAAATGACAACACATGTCTATGGTTAGGAAACTTAACCATCTTTGATAAATGAGCTAGTCAAGTAGAGGCATACTAGGGACACTCTATTTGTCTATGTATTTACACATGTATCAAGTTTCCGGTTAATACAATTCTAGCATGAATAATAAACATTTATCATGATATAAGGAAATACAAATAACATATTTATTATTGCCTCTAGGGCATATTTCCTTCAGTCTCCCACTTGCACTAGAGTCAATAATCTAGTTCACATCGCCATGTGATTTAAGACCAATAGTTCACATCGTCATGTGATTTAACACTCTATAGTTCACATCGCCATGTGACCAACACCAAAAGGGTTTACTAGAGTCAATAATCTAGTTCACATCGCTATGTGATTGACACCCAAAGAGTACTAAGGTGTGATCATGTTTTGCTTGTGAGAGAAGTTTAGTCAACAGGTCTGCCACATTCAGAGCCGTATGTATTTTGAAAATTTTCTATGTTTACAATGCTCTGCATGGAGCTACTCTAGCTAATTGCTCCCACTTTCAATATGTATCCAGATTGAGACTCAGAGTCATCCGGATCGGTGTAAAAGCTTGCATCGACGAAACTCTTTACGACGAACTCTTTATCACCTACATAACCGAGAAATATCTCCTTAGTCTTCTAAGGATAATTTTTGACCGATGTCCAGTGATCCACTCCTGGATCAATATCGTACCCAATTGCCAAACTCATGTCAAGGTACACAATAGGTTTGGTACATAGCATAGCATACTTTATAGAACCTATGGCTGAGGCATATGGAATGACTTTCATTCTCTTTCTATTTTCTGCCGTGGTCGTGTTTTGAGTCTTACTCAACTTTACACCTTGCATTACAGGCAAGAACTCCTTCTTTGACTGTTCCATTTTGAACTACTTCAAAAATCTTGTCAAGGTATGTACTCATTGAAAAATCTTATCAAGCGTCTTGATCTATCTCTATAGATCTTGATGCCCAATATGTAAGTAGCTTCACCGAGGTCTTTCTTTGAAAAAAATCCCTTCAAACACTCCTTTATGCTTTCCAAAAAATTCTACATCATTTCTGATCAACAATATGTCATTCACATATACTTATCAGAAAGGCTGTAGTGCTCCCACTCACTTTCTTGTAAATACAGGCTTCTCCAAAAGTCTGTATAAAACCATATGCTTTGGTCACACTATCAAAGCGTATATTCCAACTCCAAGAGGCTTGCACCAGTCCATAAATGGATCACTGGAGCTTACACACTTTGTTAGCACCTTTCGGATTGACAAAATCTTTTGGTTGCATCATATACAACTCTTCTTTAAGAAATCCATTAAGGAATGCAGTTTTGACATCCATTTACCAAATTTCATAAAATGCGAGAATTGCTAACATGATTCGGATAGACTTTAAGCATAGATACGAGTGAGAAAACTCTCATCGTAGTCAACACCTTGAACTTGTCGAAAACTTTTTGCGACAATTCGAGCTTTGTAGATAGTAACACTACTATCAACGTCCGTCTTCCTCTTGAAGATCCATTTATTCTCAATGGCTCTCCAATCATCGGGAAAGTCAATCAAAGTCCATACTTTGTTATCATACATGGATCCCATCTCAGATTTCATGCCTTCAAGCCATTTCGCAGAATCTGGGCTCATCATCGCTTCCTCATAGTTCGTAGGTTCGTCATGGTCTAGTAACATGACTTCCAGAACAGAATTACCATACCACTCTGGTGCGGACCGTACTCTGGTTGACCTACAAGGTTCAGTAGTAACTTGTTCTGAAGTTTCATGATCTTTATCATTAGCTTCCTCACTTATTGGTGTAGGAATCACTGGAATTGATTTCTGTGATGTACTATTTTCCAATTCGGGAGAAGGTACAATTACCTCATCAAGTTCAACTTTCCTCCCACTCACTTCTTTCGAGAGAAACTCCTCTAGAAAGGATCCATTCTTAGCAACAAAATATATTGCCTCCGGATATGTGATAGAAGGTGTACCCAATAGTTTCTTTTGGGTATCCTATGAAGACACACTTCTTTGATTTGGGTTCGAGCTTACTTTTTCACATAAGCATCGCAACCCCAAACTTTTAAGAAAAACAACAACTTAACCATAGTTCATACGGCGTCGTCTCAACGGATTTAGATGGTGCCCTATTTAACGTGAATGCAGCTGTCTCTAATGCGTAAACCAAAATGACAGTGGTAAATCGGTAAGAGACATCATAAATCGCACCATATCTAATAAAGTGCGGTTACGACGTTCGGACACACCATTACGTTGTGGTGTTCTAGGTGGCGTGAGTTGCAAACTATTCCACATTGTTTCAAATAAAGACCAAACTCGTAACTCAAATATTCACCTCCACGATCAGATCGTAGAAACTTTATTTTCTTGGTATGATGATTTTCCACTTCATTCTGAAATTCTTTGAACTTTTCAAATGTTCCCATATCTGCTCAAATCATCTGTGAAGGTCAAAAAATAACGATACCCGCCGTGAGCCTCAACACTCATCGGATCGCATACATGATGTCTACTACACAACCTTCTTATTATAGACGTTGTTGGGCCTCCAAGTGCAGATGTTTGTAGAACAGTAGCAAATTTCCCTCAAGTGGATGACCTAAGGTTTATCAATCAGTGGGAGGTGTAGGATCAATATGGTCTCTCTCAAACAACCCTGCAACCAAATAACAAAGAGTCTCTTGTGTCCCCAACACACCCAATACAATGATAAATTGTATAGGTGCACTAGTTCGGCGAAGAGATGGTGATACAAGTGCAATATGGATGGTAGATATAGGTTTTTGTAACCTGAAAATATAAAAACAGCAAGGTAACTAATGATAAAAGTGAGCAAAAATGGTATTGCAATGCTAGGAAACAAGGCCTAGGGTTCATACTTTCACTAGTGCAAGTTCTCTCAACAATAATAACATAATTGGATCATATAACTATCCCTCAACATGCAACAAAGAGTCACTCCAAAGTCACTAATAGCGGAGAACAAATGAAGAGATTATTGTAGGGTACAAAACCATCTCAAAGTTATCCTTTCTGATCGATCTATTCAAGAGTCTGTAGTAAAATAACACGAAGTTATTCTTTCTGTTAGATCTATCCTAGAGTTTGTACTAGAATAACACCTTAATACGCAAATCAACCAAAACCCTAATGTCACCTAGATACTCCAATGTCACCTCAAGTATCCATGGGTATGATTATACGATATGGATCACAAAATCTCAGATTCATCTATTCAACCAACACAAAGAACTTCAGAGAGTGCCCCAAAGTTTCTACCAGTGAGTCAAGACAAAAACGTGTGCCAACCCCTATGCATAAGTTCGCAAGGTCATGAAACTCGCAAGTTGATCGCCAAAACATACATCAAGTGGATCACGTGAATATCCCATTATCACCACAGATAAGCACATGCAAGACATACATCAAGTGTTCTCAAATCCTTAAAACTCAATCCGATAAGATAACTTCAAAGGGAAACTCAATCCATTACAAGAGAGTAGAGGGGGAGAAACATCATAAGATCCAACTATAATAGCAAAGCTCGTGGTACATCAAGATCGTGCCATATCAAGAACACGAGAGAGAGAGAGAGAGAGAGAGAGAACAAACACATAGCTATTGGTACATACCGTCATCCCCGAGGGTGAACTACTCCCTCCTCGTCATGGAGAGCGCCAGGATGATGAAGATGGCCACCGGTGATGGACCCCCCTCCGGCAGGGTGCCAGAACGGGTCTAGATTGGTTTTCGGTGGCTACGGAGGCTTGCGGCGGCGGAACTCCTGATCTAGGTTATTTTCTGGAGGTTTCTGTATTTATAGTAATTTTTGGCATAGGTCTCATGTCAGGGAGGGGTCTCCGAGTCTTCCACGAGATAGGGGGACGCGTCCAGGGTGGTAGGGCGCGCCCCCACCCTCGTGGATGGCTCGGGACTCTTCTGGCCCAACTCTTTTACTCTGGGGGCTTCTTTTGGTCCATAAAAGATCATCAAAAATTGGCACGTCAATTGGACTCCGTTTGGTATTCCTTTTCTGTAAAACTCAAAAACAAGGAAAAACAGAAACTTGCACTGGGCTCTAGGTTAATAGGTTAGTCCCAAAAATCATATAAAATAGCATATAAATGCATATAAAACATCCAAGATGGATAATATAATAGCATGGAACAATCAAAAATTATAGATACATTGGAGACATATCAAGCATCCCCAAGCTTAATTCCTGCTCGTCCTCAAGTAGGTAAATGATAAAAACAGAATTTTTGATGTGGAATGCTACCTAGCATATTTATCCATGTAATTTTCTTTATTGTAGCATGAATGTTCAGACCCGAAAGATTCAAGACAAAAGTTTAATATTGACATAAAAATAATAATACTTCAAGCATACTAACAAAGTAATCATGTCTTCTCAAAATAACATGGCCAAAGAAAGTTCATTCCTACAAAATCATATAGTTTGGCTATGCTCCATCTTCGTCACATGAAGTATTCAAATCATGCACAATCCTGATGACAAGCCAAGCAATTGTTTCATACTTTAGTATTCTCAAACTTTTTCAACTTTCACGCAATACATGAGCATGAGCTATGGACATAGAACTATAGGTGGAATAGAGTGGTGGTTGTGGAGAAGACAAAAAGGAGGAAGATGGTCTCACATCAACTAGGCGTATTAATGGGCTATGGAGATGCCCATCAATAGATATCAATGTGAGTGAGTAGGGATTGCCATGCAACGGATGCACTAGAGCTATAAATGTATGAAAGCTCAACAAGAAAACTAAGTGGGTGTGCATCCAACTTGCTTGCTAATGAAGACCTAGGGAATTTGAGGAAGTCCATCGTTGGAATATACAAGCCAAGTTCTATAATGAAAAATTCCCACTAGTACATGAAAGTGACAATATAGGAGACTCTCTATCATGAGGATCATGGTGCTACTTTGAAGCACACGTGTGGTAAAAGGATAGTAGCATTGCCCCTTCTCTCTTTTTCTCTCATTTTTTTTGTTTTCTGGGCCTTCTTTTTTTGGGCCTTTCCTCTTTTTTTCCTCACACGGGACAATGCTCTAATAATGATCATCACACTTCTATTTATTTACAACTCAAGGATTACAACTCAATACTTAGAACAAAATATGATTCTATATGAATGCCTCCGGCGGTGTACCGTGATGTGTAATGAATCAAGAGTGACATGTATGAAAATATTATGAATGGTGGATTTGCCACAAATACGATGTCAACTACATGATCATGCAAAGCAATATGACAATGATGAAGCGTGTCATAATAAACGGAACGGTGGAAAGTTGCATGGCAATATATCTCGTAATGGCTATGTAAATGCCATAATAGGTAGGTATGGTGGCTGTTTAGAGGAAGGTAAATGGTGGGTTTATGGTACCGGCGAAAGTTGTGCGGTACTAGAGAGGCTAGCAATGGTGGAAGGGTGAGAGTGCGTATAATCCATGGACTCAACATTAGTCATAAATAATTCACATACTTATTGCAAAAATCTACAAGTAATCAAAACCAAGCACTACACGCATGCTCCTAGGGGGATAGATTGGTAGGAAAATACCATCGCTCATCCCCGACTGCCACTCATAAGGAAGACAATCAAAGAAACACCTTGTGACGCCCTCGATTCAATCGTACACTAATCATGCACGCAAATGTGTACGATCAAGATCAAGGACTCACGGGAAGATATCACAACACAACTCTAGACACAAATTAAAATAATACAAGCTTTATATTACAATCCGGGGGCCTTGAGGGCTCGAATACATAGGCTCGAATACACAAGAGTCAGCGGAAGCAACAATATCTGAGTACAAACATAAGTTAAACAAGTTCGCCTTAAGAAGGCTAGCACAAAAGCATCTACGATCGAAAATGCAAGGCCTCCTGCCTGGGAGCCTCCTAACTACTCCAGCTTGTCATCGGCCATCACGTAGTAATAGGCACCCTCGGGGTAGTATTAGTCATCAGTGGTGTCGTTTGGCTCCTGGGATCCGTCATCTGGTCGCAAGAATTGGGTATAGGGGAAAAAGTGGTAGCAAAGCAACCGTGAGTACTCATCCAAAGTACTCGCAAGACTTACATCAGATCTAAACTAAGTATGCATCTGTATCAAAGGAAAAGGTTGTATCTGTGGACTAAACTGCAGAATGCCAGAAGAGAAGGGGAAAGCCTAGCCTATCAAAGACTAGCATCTTGAAGCATCTTGTAGCATATAGAAGAGTATATATCAACATAATGTAAAGTAGTAGTAGTGTTATCAACCTCGGCAGAGATCCTTTCTCGACTCCCTACGAGAAAGCAATCCCAGAGCCATACTATCCATCACAAGTATCCAGTTCTAGTTGTATCAATCGGGATACAACTCCAAGTGTCAGTTACCGTAGGACATGCTATCGATAGATGTTTTCTTCCCTACAGGGGTGCACCAACTTACCCACCACACTCGCTTAACTCCGGCCAGACACACTTTCCTAGGTCATGTCCGACCTCGGCCAAACAATACGCCGCAACCCGACCTAGGCTTAATAGAGAGGTTGCTACCTCTTGATCACTGCATTGGTTTTCCCCGAAGAGGAAGGGATGATGCAGCAAAGTAGCGTAAGTATTTCCCTCAGTTTTTGAGAATAAAGGTATCAATCCACTAGGAGGCTACGCGCGAGTCCCTCATACCTGCACAAAACAAATAAATCCTTGCAACCAACGTGAATAGGGGTTGTCAATCCCTACACGGCCACTTACGAGAGTGAGATCTGGATAAAGATGCAAAGTAAAATAAAGGCAAAGTAAAAAAGCAAAGGAAATAACTAAGTAGTAGGAGATTAATATGATAAATATAGACCCGGGGGCCATAGGTTTCACTAGTGGCTTCTCTCGAGAGCATAAGTATTCTACGATGGGTGAACAAATTACTGTTGAGCAATTGACAGAATTGAGCATAGTTATGAGAATATCTAGGTATGATCATGTATGTAGGCATCACGTCTGAGACAAGTAGAACGACTCCTACCTTCATCTACTACTATTACTCCACTCATCGACCGCTATCCAGCATGCATCTAGAGTATTAAGTTAAAAACAGAGTAACACCTTAAGCAAGATGACATGATGTAGAGGGATAGACTCATGCAATATGATAAAACCCCATCTTGTTATCCTTGATGGCAACAATACAATACGTGCCTTGCTGCCCCTACTATCACTGGGAAAGGACACCGCAAGATTGAACCCAAAGCTAAGCACTTCTCCCAATGCAAGAAATATCAATCTAGTAGGCCAAAACCAAACTGATAATTCGAAGAGGCTTGCAAAGATAACCAATCATACATAAAAGAATTCAGATAAGATTCAAATATTATTCATAGATAGACTTAATCATAAACCCACAACTCATCGATCTCAACAAACACACCGCAGAAAGAAGATTACATCGAATAGTTCTCCACAAGAGAGGGGGAGAACATTGTATTGAGACCCAAAAAGAGAGAAGAAGCCATCTAGCTACTAACTATGGACCCAAAGGTCTGAGGTAAACTACTCACACTTCATCGGAGAGGCTATGGTGTTGATGTAGAAGCCCTCCGTGATCGATGCCCCCTCCGGCAGAGCTCCGAAACTGGCTCCAAGATGGGATCTCGTGCATACAGAAAGTTGCGTCGGTGGAATTAGTTTTTTGGCTCCGTATCTGATCGTTTGGGGGTACGTAGGTATATATAGGAGGAAGGAGTACGTCGGTGGAGCAACAGGGGGTCCACGAGAGTGGAGGGCGTGCCTTGGGGGGGGTAGGCACGCCCCCTACCTCGTGGCCTCCTCTTTTGTGTATTGACGTAGGGTCCAAGTCTCCCGGGTCTTGTTTGTTGAGAAAATCACGTTCCCGAAGGTTTCATACCGTTTGGACTCTGTTTGATATTCCTTTTCTTCGAAACCCTAAAACAGGCAAAAAACAACAATTCTAGGCTGGGCCTCCGGTTAATAGGTTAGTCCCAAAAATAATATAAAAGTGGATAATAAAGCCCAATAATGTCCAAAACAGTAGATAATATAGCATGGAGAAATCAAAAATTATACATACATTGGAGACGTATCAGAGGTCAGCACGCTGGACTAAGCCTATGCCCCCAGGGGTCATGGGCCATCTCCCCAGGAACTCCTGCACGTTGCATACGCGGCCGGTGAGCAGACCTAGCTACCTCCTTAAAGAAGGCAGGAGCTTACATAGTCCAATCCGGCGCGCGCCGCTCAGTCGCTGGCGTCTATTAAGCTTCGACTAATGTATACGACGCAGAACACCCATACAATGCCCACGTGATGGTTAGTGCTATCAGGCCAGAGGCCCCTCGGATCAAATATCCAAATCATAGTGGATTAGGAACGCGCGGTTACAAGTAGAGACTCACGAAAGATGTGACCCCGTTACCCCATCTCGAGGACTTGCGGCAAGGGCTAGGAATGCCCGGCTACGCCTCATAATTATCTCGCGGGCACCCTCCAGGTCAACCCGCCTCCACATCACTCACAAATAAGCTCGCGTGGGTACCCCTCAGGGCCGACCCGTCTTTAGTAACATGGTTCAGTGTAAAGTCATAGTAACCATAGTAATCGTGTGTCTAACACCAAGGGGAAAACCTGAGGAATCACCCTCGGTGAATTCCACTCGATGTAATCATCAAGGTGAACGTAAGAGGATCCACCCTCGAGGTTCACACTTGAGGGGTTGCACGGCAGAGTCGTATCGTAAGTGGTTAAGGAGGAAATCATCCTCGATGACCACGACCGGGTAGCTACACTATAGAAATTTCATCAGGAGTGATGGATGAGGTTCCACCCTCAGCACTCGATGGTAACTCTGCAGAGTCGAGCAACAAAAGGGGCGTTATGTGATGTATCGGGGCCTGGATGTTGATCATGTTGATCGAGTCATCGAAGATAAAGCGGGGCAACTGGGACACTGTGGGGGTCACTGATGGATCACTAACCAACCTATACTAAGCAGTTTAGGATAAGTAGGTAAGGTAACAATAAGCAGGTAACAAAAATAGGCTACGCATCAGACTAGGATCATACTGAAAGTAGTAGCAGTTCTAATGCAAGCATGAGAGGGAAAGAAATGGGTGATATCGGAATGCTCAAGGAGGGTTCGCTTGCCTAGAAGCTCTACTGAAAAGGAAGAAGTGTCATCGACTTAGTCGATCACAGGCGCAGCATCAGTCTCGGGGTCTACCGGAGAGAAGAGGGGGAAGAAACAATAAATATAAAGCAAAGATAGCATCACAAAGCATAATGTGGCAATATGCTGTGCCGGGTGTGACCTAACGTAAGGCTACACGATATAGGTAAAGGGGGAATTCAACCGGGAATGGATTCCTGGTGTTTCACGTTTTCGGACCGATGAACCAGAGGGGGAAAGTTGCGTGTTCGCTATGCTAGGAATGTGTGGCGGACGAGCGGGCCGCGTATCCGGATTCATTTCGTCGTTCTGAGAAACTTTCATGTACAAAGTTTTTCCATCCGAGCTACGGTTTATTTTATATTAATTTTAAAAGATTTAAATCATTTTTAGGATTTATTTAATTATTTTAACTCAACATTATCCAGAATAGTGTTTGCTGACATCAGCATGACATTAGTAGTCAAACAGTCAGTTGACTAAGTCAAACTAACATATGGGTCCCACTATCATACACTGTTTAAATAATTAACAGTTAACTAGATTAATTAGTGATTAAATTAATCTAATTATGATTAATTAACCTAATTAATTCTTAAATTAATTAATTATTTTAATTCTGATTTATTTATTTTTTAAAATATTTTTTAATTAATTTTAATTTTTTTAAATGTACTATGGGCGGGGCCCCTCTGTCATAGGCCCAGGGGCGCTAGCGGGCACGGGCACGCGGGCGTGCGTTAACGGGCGCCGAGGTGCTGCGGGTTACGGGCTTTGCCCGTGCGGGTGCTGCAGTCCGACGCAACGGCCATGAGGGGGGACGCGGCGACGCAGGCAGCCGGGACGCATCGGCGAGGCGGCACGCAGCAAAGGAGGCAGTGCAACGGCGGGAGCCGCGGCAGGAGGTCAGGGCACGATGGGCGCGGTCCGGCACGGGCGACGGCGAGCCTGGGCGAAGGGGGGAGAGGCCCGACGAGGCAGGTCGGCGTGCAGTAGGGAGGGGGTGCGAGGGTCGAGTGGCGAGCGCGGCGCGGGTCGAGCGGCGAGCACGGCGCGCGGGCGAGCGGCGAGCGTGGTGTGGGGCGCGCGTGAGAGGGA
>NC_041388.1:83146585-83167913 GCF_002162155.2 Triticum dicoccoides
GGGCGACAATGGCGGTGCTCGCAGGGGACGGCGGCAGCGATGAGGAGCTCTGGCAGGGGCGATGCGAGCGGGCGCGTGTGGCGCAAGGCGACGGGCGCGCACGACGCGGGCGCAGGTGATGGCAGGCGAGCAGCGGGCGGCGGTTGCGGTGAGCGCGTGCGGGCGAGCGCGGTGGCGCGACGATGGTTGCGGGGCGAGGGAGAGAGGAGGACCGGGGTCCTCATCAGGGTTCGTAGGGACGAGGCAGTGGGCTCTAGGCGGCTTGGGGGTGGCCGGAGTCCACAACGGCGAGGCAAACGACGTCGGGGACGAAGAGGTCGAGGGCGGCGTCAGTGGGGACGAGGCGGTCCAACGAATGGGGCTTCGGGGAGGAAGGCGAGGCGTCCAGCAAGCGACGGGCGACGACGGGGAGGAGGTTCGGTGACGGGGCAGCCCGACGTGGAGTCGAGGACACCTCCAGCGATGGCGGTTGGCGTTGGGGCGCCGGGTTCGGCCCGATCCAGACCGGATCGGGAGGCGAGAGGAGTGGGGAGTGAGGGGGATCGTGCGGGGGAGTGGGTGTGGTCGTTAGGGTTTGGGTCAAGGGGGTGGCCTTGTAGGCCAGAGATGGAGCGGTTGGCCCATCCGGTTGGCCAGCTGGGCCGAATGGCCCAGCACGGGGGAGGGGCTTTTCTTTGTTTTAAATTTTTATAACTAGGCCTTTAACTTTTCTGTTTATTAAATTTAGCCTCAGCTTTGTATTTTCTTTTAGTAACAAATGAGTTTTGTTTTGAACAAAACTTGGCACATAACTCTAACACAATATAATGAGATGGAAACAAAAAGTATGGATTGAAATGGAGATGTCTAACCATTTATAGAAATTGAAACAACCAATTTTAAATGCTGCTAGACCACTAAATAATTTCCAGGGGTACTTTGGGAATCCAAAATAGGTTGTTTCCAACATGACAAATATCCAGGGATTATTTGCCACACCTTGAACATTTTTAATTTGAAGTTTGACAAATTTGAAATTTGACTTTAGATTGGATTTGAATTTGAATGGTGATTTGGATCAAGTGAAGGTTAGAAACAGTAACATGATGACATGGCACCATTAACAGGGGATTACTGTAACATGACATTGGGGTGTTACAAATCTCCTCCACTACAAGAAATCTCGTCCCGAGATTTAAGTGCGGAAGTAAAGATTAACTTCGGGAGAACTGACCCTTATAGGGTTAATTATCTGGTGAACAATTCAAGGAATGTGGCAGAAGTATCTCTCGAGTTGAAACTTAAGAAAACATCGAGAACAAAATATGAAGGTACAATAGGAAGTTTCAAGCGAATGGACAAATGATCGACACCTGAACAGAGTGTGAGAAGAGGGTTCAGAGCATCGGGAATAGATCATCTCTCGGATGGTGGCTCGTGACAACACACAAAGCCAAGAACAAATGATACTTCGAAATAAAGGATATACAGGAGAGTCAGGTTCTGATCCTATGGAACTGTGGGTTATGAGCCCACCATGTGGGTTAAAAGTAGAAAGGGGGCCGATAGCAAGGCATGTCAGATGATAGACTGTCAGCTATGTTGTCAACAATGTTGGTACCAATGGCGAGGGACGGAGAGAACTATCTTCCTGCTCGTTGAACGAGGCGGACCAATAGGCAAAGTTCTCGTCCATCGGTGGCTACCGAAATGTCATCAACTATAGTAACAGGGTCTTATTGATAGAGTTGTACACCGAGGTGCTTACAAAAACAGTGACTTATTACTGCTTATATCATATAAACCTCAAGAAGGTTTAAACAAAACAATGGAAAGGAAAATGTGATTATCAGACTAAACAGAACAATGGAAAGGAAAATGTGTTTAAACACATAATTCAGGGGGTATATCATCCCCGAGGACAAGCAGCGCATGATATCCATGACGGGATATAATTGTAGAAAACCCTTTAGGAAAGGGGAGAGAAATTTCATGACATTAACCATACAACGGTGTTTGGATAAAGAAAAGTTAGCATTGTGCTTCCAATGCTCTTCTTGAGGTTTGAGTACCACAGTCATGCTTACAGATAGCATTGGCATGGTCTTCAAGCAAAGGTTAGACTTTGGATACTCAAAGGATCCATCGGTAACCACTTAGAAAATAAGTCATACAATTTCAGCAAGGAAAAGATGAGGGTGTGGCCAACGGGCTCAGCAACAGTCCATCGACATGTCAAAAGGATGTATTTCCAAAATTATATGGACAAGTTTGTGTTGGGGAAGGCAAGGATGTTATCGATGGTAACACAAATCATCGAGGGGCAAGGATTGCATTTCTCATCACGAATTCGATTAATATCCTGGAAGAGCTCGGGATGTTGATGATGATCATGACACATTTATCGAGAGATTTCATGAAGATGTAATCAATCGGCGATAACATCAAGTCAAGGAATGATGAAGCGAAAGGTTACTAGAACCACGGGTACGACACAAACTAGAAATCCAGCTTGCTGTTCAAGGCCAAAAGATATGACGAGGAAGATCAATGTAAGATTACCTCATCGTCGAAATTTGAGCTCCGAGAAGAAGGACCAGGTAACATAGTTAAAATCATCACAAAAATGATATAGTCTAACAGTTTAGGAATG
Source organism: Triticum dicoccoides (assembly GCF_002162155.2). Taxonomy (NCBI): domain Eukaryota; kingdom Viridiplantae; phylum Streptophyta; class Magnoliopsida; order Poales; family Poaceae; genus Triticum; species Triticum dicoccoides. The sequence continues at coordinate 83,149,218 of NC_041388.1, forward strand.
ACTTGAAGGATTATTAAACTCATAAGCAACAAAAAATACTTAAGAGTTATAGAATCAGAGTGTGGAATCGATTCACTTATCGGCGTTATCGAGTGACTAACAACTCAAAACCTAGGGAAATAAGAAATCGATGAGAAGCAATACTAGATCAAGACTCGTAGGAAGCGACACGGTTCTTTGTTATTCTCAAGATACCAAAGGGTAATGCTCAAGATCAAAAATAGATGTTGCGAAGATGCATTTATCTACAGAAGACAAGTGCTTTAATTTGTTCGAGAAATGAAATCAAATGGGAACAATCATGGTCAGAACCACGGTTGCAAAGGATCAATTCATAGATACAAGATGAGCTTGTACCAAAGAAATAATTATTATTACGAGCAGCTTCCATGATAAGTTCTACATTGGGTCCATGGGCATGAACACAAAGTTCAAGGTCGACTCCCACTCTTCAATGCATAACCTCTCATTCAGTTCTCGCCTTCGATGGAGTTGTAATGTTGAAAGTTATCTGGCAAAACATCAGAAGAGTAAGACTCGTTAAAACTCTCGGGTTCAAAAGGATTAGGGGAGGCATAGGTTCAACCCATAGAGGCATCTTAGGAACCTATTCCACAAACTTGAGAAGTAAACAACACAATCTCGCAGAGCATGGTTGACAAAAGTAGAGGATACAATTTACCAAAGGCATTATGTATCTCGGTAAGGACTTCACAAGGTTCTTTGAATATGAAGGACACTGTCGGATGATAATTCAATAATGGATCCGGCGATCCACAACGGAGCTGATGTGAGTATCGATATTCAATCAGAAGAAGAAATAATGCAGAGGCGTCAGATTTTGGAAATATCTGATAATTCCAAAGCTTAAATGCAAAGGAATTATGATTTCCAGTTCGGGAAATCAATAGCAGATGCTCTAATCAAAAGATAAGCAAGTTGAAAAGACATAGATCGACGATCATTCAAGGTTTGATTTGCTGAGAACGACCTTATGTCCGGAGTAGAGTCTGAGCCAGAAGGATAAATAATTACCAGGGAATAACTAATGAATGTGTGCATTCATGCACATGTCGAATTGATAGGATAAGAATGACAATATCAAAGGAGTTTAATGAATATTGTTAGACATATGGAATTAACCATAATGCAAGACGATAAGGAAGAACAGGAGCAATAGGCTACTGAGGATTATCATAAGAACGAATAGTATTCCAAAGAATTTGTGAAACACATGAACAACCAGGGACGGACGGATCCCTGGTAAGTGTGAGGAATTATTCATACATGTATTCATGCGGAAAAGGAGCTGCAAGGCAGCAGGCATAATGGATTCTCGAAACATCAGAGTGCATTTCAATGCATCTTGTAATAACAAGAGCAACTGGAAAATGATGTATGAACGACATGTTTGTGTAGTTATTCATAGGGGTTGACGGTGGAAGGGAAATTTCAAAAGTGACGAGCACATGTTCTTGGGAGAACATCAGAGAGTATCTTGGAAGTCTTCTGGTGAAGCAGGCGATCGTCTGGAATGAAGGGACTCTCCGGAGGAAGAAGTTACGAGAACCTAAAGTTAGAGTTAGCAAAACCATTTAACCCGAATAGAAGGGAGATCAGAGTCCTAGAGTATAGACGAGGAATAAAAGATCCTAATACCACCCAATGGTGAGGTGGGCCTGTAAGCCACACAGCCAAGTTAGTAAAACAGTTTTCCAAAGACTAGACTCAACTTTGGCCAAGGAGTTGGAAAGGGGGCTACCTACAGGCAGTTTGGCTCTGATACCAACTTGTGACGCCCTCGATTCAATCGTACACTAATCATACACGCAAATGTGTACTATCAAGATCAAGGACTCACGGGAAGATATCACAACACAACTCTAGAAACAAATTAAAATAATACAAGCTTTACATTACAAGCCAGGGGCCTCGAGGGCTCGAATACATAAGCTCAAATACACAAGAGTCAGCGGAAGCAACAATATCTGAGTACAAACATAGGTTAAACAAGTTCGCCTTAAGAAGGCTAGCACAAAAGAATCTACGATCGAAAAGGCAAGGCCTCCTGCCTGGGAGCCTCCTAACTACTCCAGGTCGTTAGCGGCCACCATGCAATAGTAGGCACCCTCTGGGTAGTAGTAGTCATCAGTGGTGTCGTCTGGCTCCTGGGATCCGTCATCTGGTCACAACAATCGAGTATAGGGGAAATAGAGGTAGCAAAGCAACAGTGAGTACTCATCCAAAGTGCTCGCAAGACTTACATCAGATCTAAACTAGGTATGCATCTGTATCAAAGGAAAAGGGTTGTATCTGTGGACTAAACTGCAGAATGCCAGAAGAGAAGGGGAAAGCCTAGCCTATCGAAGACTAGCATCTTCAAGCATCTTGCAGCATATAGAAGAGTACAAATCAACATAATGTAAAGTAGTAGTAGTGTCATCAACCTCGGCTAGAGATCCTTTCTTGACTCCCTACGAGAAAGCAATCCCAGAGCCATACTATCCATTTCTCACCACAATCCATTTCTCATCACAAGTATCCAATTCTAGTTATATCGATCGGGATACAACTCCAAGTGTCCATTACCGTAGGAAAGGCTATCGATAGATGTTTTCTTCCCTGCAGGGGTGCACCAACTTACCCACCATGCTTGATTAACTCCGGCCGGACACACTTTCCTGGGTCATGCCCGGCCTTGGCCAAACAATACGCCGCAACCCGACCTAGGATTAATAGAGAGGTCAGCACGACGGACTAAGCCCCCAGGGGTCATGGGGCATCTCCCCGGGAACTCCTGCATGTTGCGTACGCGGCTGGTGAGTGAACAGACCTAGCTACCTCCTTCAACAAGGCAGGAGCTTACGCAGTCCAACCCGGCATGCGCCGCTCAGTCGCTGGCGTCTATTAAGCTTCGGCTGATGTATACGACGCAGAACGCCCATACAGTGCCCACGTGATGGTTAGTGCTATCAGGCCAGAGGCCCCTCGGTTGAAATATCCAAATTGTAGTGGGTTTGTCACGATAGATGTCCTTGTGAAAGGACTTAGTCATGGATCCATCGCAACGGGTTAGCTTAAAGGGGTTAAACTGGACAAGGGGACACATGAAGTTTATACTAGTTCGGCCCCTTCGATGAAGGTAAAAGCCTACGTCTAGTTGTGATTGGTATTGCTAGGGTTTCGATGACCAGGGAGCGAATCCGCTTTGACTGGCCCTCGAGTTGTTGTTTCATGTCCTCAAACCATGGCCGGGTCGTCCCTTTATATACACAGATTGATGCTTGGCGGTTTATAGAGTCCCGAGGCCGGATCATAGAGGTGTCCGGCTCGGTCTCTATTCCTCTAACTTACAATACAAGTTTACATGATAAAGTTGGTTCACAACTACAGGCTTTAATCTGTCTTTGGGCCTTGGGCCTTCTTAAAGCGCAAGTATCTTGCCATCTTCATGGGCTTCAATCTTCATGGAGCTAATCCGGCCATGCCTAGCCGGTTTATCTCCAGTAACTATATCCCCAACATTAGGCCCCAGATTGATTTGAACCTGTTCATGTCAATCTCCAATACTTACAAAATTCTTGCTCTGGCATCTTTGTATAAATCTGGTAAATAACCGTGACATCATCCTGTAAATCCACAGCCAATCGGTATGATGTCATCTACCCGTTGAAGCCGAAGATGCCCTTCATTAATGATCGTTTCAACCCTCGAGGTGTCATCTTTAATACTTATCCATTTCCAGCCCCTCGATTTCTGCACTTGTCGGTTTATCGCTCCGCCTTATAAATAGGACCACGGGTCCTTCTACTTTTTCCCCTTCATCTCCTTCACTTCTTCTTCCTCCTCGCGACATCTCTACTCCTGAGCGCCATCGCCGTCACCGAGCTTCACCTCTGCTTTGACAAAGGCCGCTGCATCAACCTGACCGTTAGCAGAGACACGCGGTGACCCTCCACTGCTTCTTCCCGCACTAGTAAGTTCCTCTTCTCCTCACCCCAGATCCGCCATTAGGGTTCGGTGTTCTTCATAACCTAAAGTTGTTCCTCCTTTAGTAACACCAATGGCTAGTTAGATCTGATTGTTTTCAGCGCCCTTTGTAGCTTAAACTCCTTTCTTCTTGTTAAGGCATCTGCTTGATATCAAACTCATCTGAACTTACTGAACCTTTGAGCACTTGAGATTAGAACATAATATATTTTGATTATCCAATGCACGGCAGATCTGAAATTCCCATGCCAAACTATGAAATCTGTTTTACCTTACTTAGCCTTTTTCGCCTTAGATCTGTATCCTCTTTACCATGTAGGCGGTTTACCCTTGTAAAAACAATCTATCTCATACCATTAGTCCCCTGGTAAACCGGCAAACCCCCTTTACATTCATTGTAACAGTCCGGTTTAACAACACATGTATACCCTTGATATGACCTTGTCATTCATTATTGGAAAACTTTGTTTTTGCCACTCTAGTTTTTGCCAACTTTGCTTATGCCACTATAGAATTTGACATTTCACTTTTGCCACTCTTAGATTTTGACAATACATCACAAATGCCATTCCATGGCAAAAACGAAAATTTTAGAGTGGCAATTGTGATACATGTCAAAAGCTAAGGGTGGCAAAAGTGAAATGAAAAATTATCGTTTTTGCCACGGAATGGCATTTGTGATGTATTGTCAAAAGCTAAGAGTGGCAAAAGTGAGATGTCAAATTCTAGAGTGGCATAAGCAAAGTTGGCAAAAACTAAAGTGGCAAAAACAAAGTTTTCCCTTCATTATTGTATCAGCCTCCGGTTTACGCAATTTCATACATCTGTATATCTTTATTCCATTGCATCTTGCGTACCACCATGAATGATTCGTAAATCGGCATTTCTTTTTCAGCTTTTCGTTTCACAATGGCCAAACAATTTTTTGCTTGCAACTGGGCTCATTCCCGGGTCACCGAAGAACAGTTGAATGGAATGGTCAATATCGGCACCTTGCCCAAGAAAACTGAAATTCGATGGCGAGTTCCAGGAATAGAGAATCCTCCTACTCCGAGGCAGGGTGAGGTAGTGGTCTTTGTCGACCACATAGGGCGTGGTTTCAAACCGCCTGGGTCGAAGTTTTTGCGAGATGTGCTTGCCAGTTTCCAACTCCATCCTCAAGATATCGGACCCAATTCGGTGTCCAATCTATGCAACTTCCAAGTCTTCTGTGAAGTATACTTACAAGAAGAACTAATTGCTGAGATGTTCCGGGACTTTTTTTATTTGAACCGGCGTACATAATTTGTAAACGGTCCCAACACTGAACTTGGTGGTGTCTCTGTTCAAAAGCGGAAAGAAGTTGAATTCCCTCATGCCAAACTGCACAGTCACCCTAAGGAATGGAACCAGACTTGGTTCTACTGCATAGATACCTCTCCTGAAGATGAGAACCCTCTTCCAGGCTACCGTGATTACCGGCTTTCCAACATTCATCCAATGCCACAATGTTTAAGTTCTGTGGAATGGGCCAAATATGCCCCTCAACTCGCCAAGCTCCGGGCCTTTATGGCCAATGGTTTAACATGCGTTGATTTTGTGCGCTGCTGGATATCTTAGAGCGTCTTGCCACTATGCCGCCGCCCCGGTTTAATGTGTGAGTACACCGGTGAATTAGAAGACCCCCAACGCCACATCAACATTCAGGTAACCGATGAAGAGGTTACTGAAAGCGTCAAGAGAATTTTGAATGAATCGGAATCAGTCTGTCGCCAAACCGGCTTGAACCCCTTCTACACTCAAAATAAACCGCCTACTGTAAGCACTACGCTTCCTTTTTATCTTTGACATCTTTAAATTGTTCAACTTGTAAACTTTCTTCTGTTTGTGTATAAACATGGTGATAGTCCCTTCTAGAAGCGGAAATCCGCAGATAAAGCGGCAAAGCCATCCCGTCCCAAAACCAAAGTTGTCAAGCATACCTCAAAGCGGAAAACAGCTGACCGGATCAACATGGAACTTGATGAAGATGCAGATGATCCGGAAGTTGAGGTAGAAGTTGACTCACTTGGCTCCCTTTTTATGCACCTCATTAACAATGATCTTTATCAGGAGGACGTAGAAGGCAGCCAGGCTAATGATGTAGAGGTAATTACCCTTTCCTCCGGTTCAGACTCTATGCCAACACAAAAAAAACCCGTCAAGCAATCCGGAAAGTAAGCTTTTCTCATCCTCTTGATTACTTGGATCCACCATTTATTTTGAAGACACAGCAGCATGAAGCTCGCCGAACAACCCGGCACAGCGGCCAACAGGTCACTTCAGCCGGTTTACCTGATACCCCGGTTCGGAAGCGCCGATCTGAGGTCTCCCCCACTTCTGACAATTCTTATCCCAAGGCAGGTTATTTTAGGCAACCTCTTAATCCGTCCGATTCAAATTATCAGGTGACACCTCCCTCATCTTTTGGCCAGTCAACAACAACCCAACTCCCTCCTCTTAAAACTTTAGCTGGGTAAGCATTCAAACCCTTTCTTCAACTACGTTGCAAATCTTGAATAAGATGCTAAACCTCTTTTAATTTTGTTTGCTGAGCCAAAGCCAGACCCAACAAGAAAGCTCGGGTCAACAATCCGTCAGAAGACCGGGCGATTTTTGAAGAAGAGGAAATAAGTGAACCAGACCAAACTCATGAACCGGAGGGTCCTCATCCTGAAGCTACCTTTGATGAACCGCCCCTTCAAGACCAGAATATTGATGAACAACCAGAAGTTGATCCTCTGTGCCTGACACTGAACCGGCAGCTCCAAACCGGGCTAGTCCGGTGAGAGGTACTGATACTCCATCATCACCCGCAAAAACTACTGAAGGCCAAGGAGATGATGTTATCATTACTGGCATGGGCCACAGCTCTCCTGGCCATCCTATAATCTTGGCCCAACATAGTGCCAAAGAAGAGCGTGCTTCCAGGGAAAAGGGTAAATGGAGCACTGACTTATCAAGCTATGCTCATATCAGTGCTGAAGAACTTCACTCCGGTTTTTTAAACCGTCTGCACTCAAACCGTGACTATGAAGCTGGTTTGGTGAACCTGATGAAGGAACGCTATGAGGTATTTTCATCTCCCTTTATTTCTTGATTCCAAAGTTGAAACAATAGCCCAAGTAGCCTCCAATGGCCGTTTTATGATGTTAATCTTAAACTGGGACTTTGTAATACTTTAATCCTCTCCCGCTGACCCTCAAAATGTCAGGTCCTTAGTGAAAACAAAACTGATACTTTACCAATGTAATTATGTAGCTTTCCTCAGTGTAGCCCCCAAAGGCCGGTTTAGCTTTGCGAGGTAATTCGGGTCTTGAATCCATGCGTCCGTTTTGAACTGATGTACATTAGCCCCCAAGTGTCAAGGATAATGCTTGCATTGTTCGAGAGACTTATAAAAGATGTATTGATAATAGAGCAAATAGGCATTAGCCCCCAAGTACGAAGTGCATAACTTGTTATACTCTTAGTACTTAGAAACATATCCTGTCATTGACATATCTTCGTTGTTATAGGCCGAGCTAAGCAATAGAGATGCCCGAACCGCTGATTTGCAAGAGAACATGAAGTCCCAACAAGCAGAGGCTGTGAAAGCCAAGGAGGAGCTGAACAAAGCCCTGACAGCTATGGAAAAGCTAAAGGAGTCTTTTAACAAGGAACATGCTGACTGGGAAACCGAAAAGGCAAGTTTAACCAGTTGTAGATGAACTAACTGGTTTGAAGCGGCAAATCAACGCCATGACGTCCACTGTATTTGGTAAGTATCTCCTTATGCCGTTTGTCCAATTCATGAGATTTTATTGTTTACCAGTCTGGTTGACATTAAACCATGACAGGCACTCGCATTACTCATCTGGGCGCAGATATGTGGATGAAGCTTAAAGCGGCGTACACCTTAATAGAATAGCTTTACTTTGGATCCTAGCGTGCGATATGCACTGCAGCCTACAACAAACCGGCACCAACACTGATAAAAGAAACGCTTGAGAAGCTGGCCATGCTACCAGCCCGGATTACTGAACTGAAGAAAGCAACTGCAAGAGCAGGAGCGCTGACCGCACTAATCCGGGCCAAAGCGTGGATTCCGGATCTTGAAGCGGAGGACATCATTAAAGGATATCCAGGTGTGAAGGAGGACGGTTCAAACTTCAACAATGATGATCTCCGAAGGCTGACAAAGGAGATGCGGCCAATAGCCAGCAAACTAGCAGAAGACACAGATTTATCTCATTTCCAGCCGGCTTACGACATTGAAGGAAAGAGATAGCCTGCCGAAATCCATGAAGTCAAAGAACTTGTGCCTCCAATCAGTAAGCATACTTACAATCCTGACATTAACCCCTCCAGCCTTATCCATGAAGAAGCCGTGTTTCAAGCTTTGACTGGAATCTATTGGTCAATGATTGATTTCCAGCGTCTGGGGAGGGATGAAGAAGTGATTGCACCAAATGATCCTCAACCGTCAAGCCGTCCAGACGAAGCATCTTAAACCGGCCGCCGGTTTACCAGCTATTGTGTGCCACTGCTTAGAAACAATTATTCAGTTGGAGCCGTTTTGAAGCTTCTTGTAATAGGATAGCAAAAAACCACTTTATCTGTCATGCCATCAAGCATGTTTTGTGGTGCTTTGACATTGTCAGAACTTTCTGCACTTTTGGAATTCATGTATGCATAATCCTTTATGTTTCCTGCATATGAAAACTAAAAAGCATCATAGTGGTTTACCACTAGACGGGTTATGATGCCCAAAAGCCATACACAACTTGGATGGATAACCAAAGTTTGTAGTAATCCGATAAAATAAGTAATACTTGTGATATACCTCGTTGGCTGACCAACTGCTTGTATGGCAGAGGAAAAAACATTAATCCGGAGTGTTAATAACTCCTGGCCCTCTTGCCGGTTCATCTAGAAATCATACTAGGCTAAAAAGCTGTTGATTTGTCCGTATACGTTTGGTGACATCTAGTCAAGACCAGTCCGGAGAAATTCGCTACGAGTTTAGAATCTGATCATGTAGTAACAACAAAGCACTGAGAGTCATGCCGGTTTGTAATGAAGACCGGTTTGTCTGAAAAAATGTTTATAAATCCCTTATCAAAAGATGTTAAAACAACAAATACAAAAGAAGTATGCAAGGCTTTTCATGGGCTGCCAGGCCACTGAGTTAAACCATTCTGCAAAGCCTTTTTAAGATGGACCTCAATCTTTAACCAATAACCGATTTAACTTTGACAAGTTCAGGGTCCCTGGGATTGACTTGTCAAACGTTCGATGGGTCATACCAGGTTTACCTGGACGGAGTGACTTACTTAAAGAGGCGGGATAACCCGGGGTTTTAGGTGAATACACCTGGCTTCCAAGCCTAGCTTGATAGCCTATTACAAGGGTTCAAAACTCATTGTTCTTTTAGAAGCAAAAAGCCCCCAGGTAACATGTGAGTTGTGCTCGGTGGTTACCTATGTTTGAGCTGTGCTTAATGCAACAGTCCCTCTTTGGCTCCACATAATTTCCTTTTGGCTTAACGCCTATCAAGAGGTATAGCTATGGTGTGATAACAACCAAGCCCCCTAGTGATATCCCTTTGTGGTGTTAAACCGATCAAGAGGTGTAGCTATGGTGTGACAACAACCAAGCCCCCTAGTGATATCCCTTTGTGGTTTCAAACCGATCAAGAGGTGTAGCTATGGTTCAGATATGACCAAGCCCCCTAGTGATATCCCTTTGTGGTTTCAAACCGATCAAGAGGTGTAGCTATGGTTCAGATATGACCAAGCCCCCTAGTGATTTTCTTTATATCCGTGAGGCTGCAGAGACCGGTTTAACAAAACTACGCTTTGTCAGTAGAAACTCTTGTAAGCACACACATGATGTAAAAAGAACAGAGACCCCGCTTTTTTCGAGGCTCCGGTTTATTATATAATATATACATTGTCATAAATATGTACATATGAAGAGCCTGTGGCTCAAGTATAGTAAGGCCGAAGAAGGGCTATATTCCACGGCTGCTTGGTCTCCTCCTCCAATTTACGTCAGTCTTTGTGCTCTCGAACATCAATGAGGTAGTATGACCCGTTGTGCAAATTCTTGCTGACCACAAAAGGTCCTTCCCAAGGTGGGGATAATTTGTGCATATCAGTCTGATCCTGGATGAGCCGGAGCACCAGATGGCCCTCTTGAAAAGTTCTGGTCTTAACCCGGCGGCTGTGATAATGTCAGAGGTCTTGTTGATAAATCGCCGAACATGCTGCTGCAAGATCACGCTCCTCATCTAACAGGTCCAGGGAATCCTGATGTGCCTTCTCATTATCAGCTTCAACATAAGCTGGCACATGGGGTGAGTCATGATGGATGTCACTAGGAAGAACTGCCTCCGCTCCATAAACCATGGAAAAAAGGTGTGTAACCCGTAGATCTGTTGGGTGTGGTGTTGATGCTCCATAACATAGAAGGTAACTCCTAACCCAACAACCCGGTGTCCGTTTTAAAGGAACCATAAGCCGGGGTTTAATACCTCGCAAAATTCTTGATTTTCCCTCTCCGGTTGACCATTAGATTGGGGGTGAGCCACCGATGCTATATCAAGCCGGATGTGCTCACGTTGGCAAAATTCCTCCATCTCTCCCGTTGACAGATTAGTACCATTATCAGTTATAATACTGTATCGAAAGCCAAACCGGAATATCACCTTTTTGATGAACTGAACCGCTGTGGCCGCATCACACTTACTAACTGGCTCTGCTTCCACCCATTTGGTGAATTTGTCAACTGCCACTAACAAGTGGGTCTTTTTGTCCTTGGATCGCTTAAAGGGTCCAACCATATCAAGCCCCCAAGTCGCAAACGGCCAAGTTATTGGAATCATCCTCAACTCCTGAGCCAGAATATGAGCACGGCTTGCAAATTTTTGACAACCGTCACATCTTTTGACTAAATCCTCCGCATTAGCGTGAGCTATTAACCAATAAAAACCATGGCGAAAAGCTTTAGCTACCAAAGACTTTGAACCGGCGTGGTGGCCACAATCCCCTTCATGGATTTCTCGCAAAATCTCACAACCCTCTTGAGGAGAGACACATCACTGAATTGCCCCTGAGAGGCTGTAACGATGTAACTCTCCGTTGAGTATGGTCATCAACTTAGAACGCCAGATTATCTGCCGGCCGAGGTTTCATCCTCCGGTAACTCTCCCCGGTTCATGTAAGCCAGGTATGGGATTGTCCAATCCAGTATGACATGCAAAGCTGCCACCAATTGAGCCTCCGGATCAGGAATAGCCAACTCTTCCTGTGTTGGTACCTTGATCGACGGATTATGCAGCACGTCAAGAAAGACATTTGGTGGGACCGGTTTACGCTGAGAACCAAGGCGGCTTAAAGCATCCGCCGCTTTGTTCTTTCGTCGATCTATATGGTCCACCTGATAACCCTTGAAGTGCCCAGCCACTGTGTCCACCTCCCGTCGATATGCAGCCATGAGTGGGTCTTTAGAATCCCAAGTGTCAGACACCTGTTGAGCCACCAGATCTGAATCCCCAAAGCACTTAACCCGGCTTAAGTTCATCTCCTTAGCCATCCGAAGACCGTGGAGTAAGGCCTCATACTCAGCTGCATTGTTAGTACAAGGGAACATTAAACGGAGGACATAAAAAAACTTGTCACCTCGTGGGGAAGTTAGTACGATTCCAGCCCTCGAGCCCTCCAACTGTCTGGATCCATCAAAATGAATAGTCCAATACGTGTTATCTGGCTTTTCCTCTGGTGCCTGGAACTCTGTCCAATCATTGATGAAATCCACAAGCACTTGGGATTTAATTGTTGTGTGAGGTGTGTATTTGAGCCCGTGAGGTCCAAGCTCAATAGCCCACTTAGCAATCCGGCCAGTTGCTTCTCTATTTTGAATGATATCTCCCAGAGGGGCTGAACTGACCACTGTGATAGGATGACCCTGAAAATAATGTTTGAGCTTCCGGCTTGCCATAAACACTCCATACACCAGTTTCTGCCAATGTGGATACCTCTGCTTTGATTCAATGAGCACCTCACTGATATAATAATCCGGCCGTTGAACCGGATATTCCTTTCCAGCTTCCTAGCGCTCCACCACAATAGCCACGCTAACAGCTCGGGCATTAGCATCCACATACAGCAATAACGGCTCTTTATGGATCGGGGCTGCAAGCACAGGCGGTTCAGCTAACTGCCTCTTCAGATCCTCAAATGCTTTATCAGCCACCTCACTCCAGACAAAATCATCTGTTTTCTTTAGCATCTGATATAGAGGGATAGCCTTCTCCCCAAGACGACTATAAACCGGCTCAAAGCCGCAATCCGGCCGACCAAACGTTGAACGTCATTGATACACGCCGGTTTAGCCAAAGATGTAATTGCTGAGATCTTTTATGGATTAGCCTCAATGCCTCTGTTTGACACCAGAAAACCCAAGAGTTTGACTGCCGGGACACCAAAGACACACTTTTCCGGATTGAGCATCATCTTGTAAACCCGGAGGTTGTCAAAGGTTTCTCTCAAATCATCTATCAATGTTTCCTCCTTCCTGGACTTTACCACAATATCATCTACATACGCATGAACATTGCGCCCAATCTGCTTATGAAGACAATTCTGAACACAGCGTTGATAAGTCGCCTGGGCACTCTTGAGCCCAAAAGGCATAGAGACATAGCAGAAGGCTCCAAAAGGAGTTATAAAAGCCATCTTCTCCTGGTCCTTAACTGCCATTTTGATCTGATGATAACCGGAATAAGCGTCCAGAAAACACAAACGGTCACAACCCGCCGTAGCATCAATAATCTGATCAATACGAGGGAGGGCAAAGGGATCTGCAGGGCAAGCCTTGTTCAAGTCTGTGCAATCTACACACATACACCAAGTGCCATTTTTCTTAAGAACCAGCACCGGATTAGCCAACCACTCTGGGTGAAAGACCTCCACGATAAACCCTGCGGCCAACAACCGAGCTACCTCTTCACCAATGGCCTTGCGCCTTTCTTCATTGAAGCGGCGGAGAAACTGCCTGACCAGTTTAAACTTAGGATCAATGTTAAGTGTGTGCTCAGCGAGTTCCGTCGGTACACCTGGCATGTCAGAAGGTTTCCATGCAAAGATGTCCCAGTTCTCACGGATGAACTCGATGAGCGTGCTTTCCTATTTGGGATCCAGGTTAGCACTGATGCTGAACTGCTTGGATGAATCGCCAGGAACAAAATCAACCATCTTAGTATCTGTGACCGATTTAAATTTCAACACCGGATCATGTTCCGTAATTGGCTTTTTCAAAGAAGTCATATCTACCGGATCAACTTGGTCCTTATAAAACTTCAGCTCCTCCATGGCACAAACCGACTCAGCATAAGCCACATCACCTTCCTCACATTCCAAAGCGATCTTCCTGCTCCTGTGTTCTGTGATGGTCCCCTTATGACCTGGCATCTTAAGCTGTAGATAAACATAACACGACCTCGCCATGAACTTAGCATAAGCCGGCCGCCCAAACAAAGCGTGATACAAACTTTTGATTTTCACCACCTTAAAAGTCAATGTTCTAATCTTGAATCATGATCATCTCCAAAAGCCACCTCTAAGGCTATCTTTCCCACTGGATATGCAGACTTACCAGGCACCACACCATGAAAAATGGTGTTTGACGGTTTAAGATTCTTATCTGTCAACCCCATATGACGGAAGGTATCATAATATAGAATGTGGATACTACTTCCCCCATCCATGAGTACCTTAGTGAACTTATATCCCCCAACTTGAGGGGCCACCACTAAGGCCAGATGACCCAGATTGTCAACCCAGGGCGGGTGATCCTCTCTACTCCATAAAATGGATTGCTCAGACCAGCGCAAATACTGCGGCACCGCCGGTTCAACAGAGTTCACTGCCCTCTTGTGAAGCTTCTGATCACGCTTACACAAGCTAGTGGTAAAGACATGATATTGCCCAATATTTAACTGCTTAGGATTGCTCTAATAACCCGACTGCTGCTGCTGGTTCCCCTGATGGTTGTAACCTCCCTGGTTGCCTTGGTTCCCTTGATTGCCGTGTCCGGTTTGATTGCCCGGAAATCCTGAATCGGAGCTGCCGCCTTTGTAACCCGGCCCGTGGAAACCACCTCTTGAACCGCCGGGCGGGCCATTATCATACTGAAGCATATTGGAGTTCTTGAAATCTCGCATGATATAACAATCCTTCCAAAGATGCGATGCCGGCTTCTCCTTTGATCCATGCTTTGGACATGGCTGATTTAACATGCGCTCCAAATTGGGGCCTGAACCTCCGCCCCTCTGGGGCTGCTTGCCCTTACGGCGCTGACCATTCTCCTGAGCATTGGTGTTAGCCACAAAGTCCAAATTGTTGTCGGCCTTGCACTTACCATTGTTCCCATGGCCTGCCGAATTATGCTGCTGACCCTTGGTGTTGCCGTTCTTTTTCCTTTCCCCGGTTTGTCCTCCTCTGAGTTAGGGTCTTTGGTATTATCTGAATCGGCGTATTTAACCAAAGAGGCCATAAGCATTGACATATCATTGCAGTGACGTTTGAGCCTTCCTAACTTCTGTTTGAGCGGCAGAAAATGGCAATTGTCCTCCAACGTTAGCACTGCGGTATCTGCATTGATACGATCCGCTGAATGCAAAATAGCTGAGACCCGCTTTACCCAATGGGTCATGGACTCTCCATCCTCTTGGACACAAGCGGCCAGATCCACAATTGACATGGGCTGCTTACAAGTATCTTTGAAGTTCTGGATAAACCGGTGCTTCAATTCGGCCCATGATCCAACAGAGTTAGTTGGTAAGCTCTTCAGCCAAGTACGAGCTGTTCCTTCCAACATCATGGTGAAGTATTTAGCACATACCGCTTCATCCACATCTAACATCTCCATTGCCATCTCGTAACTTTCAACCCATGCCTCTGGTTGCAGATCGGCGGTGTAATTGGGTACCTTACGAGGTCCTTTGAAATCCTTGGGCAGTCGCACATTACGCAAAGCGGGGGTGAGACACGGCACCCCTAAGGAACTGAATACCACACCTGGCTCTACTGAAGCGGTAGGGTGAACCGGTGTGGGTTGACGGGCTCTGTGCAGAGCTGCTAACTCGACCTCTCGACGTGCGCGACCATGATCCACCACATCCTGCGCATTAGCACCTCCCCCTGCCGGGTTGTGCCCTCGCGGCGAGTTACAGCGATGTGCACTGCTTGACACGGCCGGTTCATCCTCAACGTGCCTGCTGTAGCTCCGGCTTGGACGGGGGGGGGGTGGAATGAATCCTCTCACGACTGTGCGAATATGCCTGCTGTTGGTTTAGAGATGTTTGAAGGAGATGCCCGTCGTGCCTCAACCGCAACTGGTGATTCGCCGTCGGTTGGGAGGGCTGCCAACCGCGAAGCGGCGGCCACAATGTTGTCCAACGGGTTGGAGTAATGCCCGGGGGGTGTTGGAACATACTGTGGCACAACGTTGTTCTGACGGGGCGGGTCCATCATGCGCGGGTGAACCGATGCTCCTGTCCCCGGCGCCTCCGTCCGGTTTAATATTGGCTGGTTACTAGTTCCTGCTCCTGGCGTATTGAAGAGATTTCTTGGCTCACAACTCAGCAGGAGATGCGATTGGTATCTTCTTCTCATGACTTCCTCTGAAGCATTCTAATCCAGCCTAAGCCGGTAGGCCTGAGCTTCCAACTCGGCCCGTTTTGTAGCCATCCTAGCGTTCTCTGCCGCTAGGTCCTCTTTAGCCTGAGTTATCTGATCTTTCACCTTTACGATCTCCGCATTGTGCTGATCTCGGGCTGCTGCGTCCATTTCCGCGGCCATCAATGTTGCCAAAGCGTCGAACAAGTCAGATAGAACTTGAGCCGGAGGCAGCGCAGAGCTCCCTGCCCCCACCGGTGTGGCTGTTGCTGAACCAGAGAGCATTGCTGCGGCGGTTGATGAGTGGGGCGCTGATTGTGTACCGGCCATGAAGATAGCGGCCCGGTTTGGCAGATCAGGGGAGTCCAGAATACTGTTGCCCTCGGAACCTCCACTAATCTGGCCATCCTGCAGTTGATAGAGCGATTCAGTTTCTCCAGAAGACTCGTCGTCAGAGCAGACAACGGTTTCTCCATAGGATGCCGGTCCATCCTCATACTCTGATCCATGGATGACACCTACGAAAACATGCTTTGCCATGGGCTGAACCGGGGAAGGGCTTGCACGCTGAGCCGTCTCGATGATGTCGGTGCAGGTGTCCGGCTCAGGGCCCGGTTCGCGAATCTTCTGATGAAGACGTGAATCCCACCAAAGGGGGCCCGGTACCCGTATTCGATTGAATCGGCCTCGGGGCCCCATCCTGTGTTGTCGATGTAGATCTTGCTGTGACGACTCTTCGTCTTCCGGCCCACAGCGTATCCCTTGAGTCCATTAAAGCTGCCCTTTAAGAACTCGAAACCGTCGTGCGATAGCCCCATGGTGGGCACCAACTGTCGTGGGTTTGTCACGACAGATGTCCTTGTGAAAGGACTTAGTCGTGGAGCCATCGCAACGGGTTAGCTTAAAGGGGTTAAACCGGACAAGGGGACACGGGGAGTTTATACTAGTTCGGCCCCTTCGATGAAGGTAAAAGCCTACGTCTAGTTGTGATTGGTATTGCTAGGGTTTCGATGACCAGGGAGCGAATCCACTTTGACTGGCCCTCGAGTTGTTGTTTCCTGTCCTCAAACCGTGGCTGGGTCGTCCCTTTATATACACAGATTGATGCCCGCCGGTTTATAGAGTCCCGAGGCCGGATCATAGAGGTGTCCGGCTTGGTCTCTATTCCTCTAACTTACAATACAAGTTTACATGATAAAGTCGGTTCACAACTACAGGCTTTAATCCGTCTTTGGGCCTTGGGCCTTCTTAAAGCGCCAGTATCTTGCCATCTTCATGAGCTTAAATCTTCATGGAGCTAATCCGGCCATGCCTAGATGGTTTATCTCCAGTAACTATATCCCCAACACAAATCATAGTGGATTAGGAACGCACGGTTACAAGCAGAGACTCACGAAAGATGTGACCCCGTTGCCCCGTCTCGAGGACTTGCGGCAAGGGCTAGGAATGCCCGGCCACGCCTTGTAATTATCTCGCTGTCACCCTCCAGGTCAACCTGTCTCCACATCACTCGCAAATAATCTCGCACGGGTACCTCTCAGGGCCGACCCATCTTTAGTAACATGGTTCAGTGTAAAGTCATAGTAACCATAGTAACCATGTGTCTAACACCAAGGGGAAAACCCAAGGAATCCCCCCCCCCGGTGAATTCCACTCGATGTAATCATCAAGGTGAACGTAAGAGGATCCACCCTCGAGGTTCACACTTGAGGGGTTACACGACAGAGCCGTATTGGAAGTGGTTAAGGAGGAAATCACCCTCGATGACCACGACCTGGTAGCTACACTTCAGAGATCTCATCAGGTGTGATGTATGAGGTTCCACCCTCGGCACTTGATGGTAACTCTGCAGAGTCGAGCAACAAAAGGGGCGTGATGTGATGTGTCAGGGCCTGGACGTCTATTACGTTGATCGAGTCATCAAACATAAAGCGGGGCAACTAGGCTAAGGTGGGGGTCACTGATGGACCACTAACCAACCTATACTAAGTAGTTTAGGATAAGCAGGTAAGGTAACAATAAGCAGGTAACAAAAACAGGCTATGCATCAGAGTAGGATCATACAAAAAGCAGTAGCAGTCCTAATGCAAGCATGAGAGGGAAAGAAATGGGCGATATCGGAATGCTCAAGGATGGTTTGCTTGCCTGGAAACTCTGCTGAAACGGAAGAAGTGTCGTAGACGTAGTCGATCACAGGGGCAACATCAGTCTTGGGGTCTACCGGAGAGAAGAGGGGGAAGAAACAATCAATATAAAGCAAACATAGCATCACAAAGCATAATGTGGCAATATGTTGTGCCGGGTGTGACCTAACGTAAGGCTACACGATATAGGTAAAGGGGGAATTCAACCGGGAATGGATTCCCGGTGTTTCGTGTTTTCGGACGGATGAACCGGAGGGGGAAAGTTGCGTGTTCGCTATGCTAGGGATGTGTGGCGGACGAACGGGTTGTGTATCCGGATTTTTCTCGTCGTTCTGAGCAACTTTCATGTACAAAGTTTTTCCATCCGAGCTACGGTTTATTTTATATAAATTTTAAAAGATTTAAATCAGTTTTACGATTTATTTAATTATTTTAATTCAACATTATCCAGAATAGTGTTTGCTGACGTCAGCATGACGTCAGCAGTCAAACAGTCAGTTGACTAAGTCAAACTGACATATGGGTCCTACTGTCATACACTGTTTAAATAACTAATAGTTAATTAGGTTAATTAGTGAATAGATTAATCTAATCATGATTAATTAACTTAATTAATTCTTTAATTAATTAATTATTCTAAATATTTTTAAATTAATTTTAATTTTATTATTTTTAATTTACTATGGGCGGGTCCCCTCTATCATAGGCCCAGGGCGCTAGCGGGCACGGGCACACGTTAACAGGCGCCGGGGCGCTGCGGGTTACGGGCTTTGCCTGTGCGGGTGCTATAGCACGGCGCCGGCGGCCACGGGCACGGCAAGAACGGAGCGGGGCGGGAGCCGTGGCGGGCGTAGCCGGGCGCGGCCAGAGGCACGCGCGGG
>NC_041388.1:83168385-83200875 GCF_002162155.2 Triticum dicoccoides
AACGGCAGGAGCCGCGACGGGCACGGTCCGGCGCGGGCGATGACGAGCCTGGGCGAAGGGGGTAGAGGCCCGACGAGGCAAGCCGGAGTGTAGTGGGGGGGAGCGGCGAGCGGCGGTGCGGGTCGAGCGGCGAGCGTGGTGTGGGGCGTGCGCGAGAGGGAGGCTGCGGGCGACAACTGCGGTGCTCGTAGGGGACGGCCGCAGCGGCGAGCAGCTTGGGCGGGGGCGATGCGAGCAGGCACATGTGGCGCAAGGCGACAGGTGCGCACGGCGCGGGCGCGGGTGATGGCGGGCGAGCAGGGGGCGCGGCGGTTGCGGTGAGCACGCGCGGGCGAGCGCGGTGGCGCGGCTATGGTCGCAGGGCAAGGGAGAGAGGAGGACCGGGGTCCTCACCGGGGTTCGTAGGGACGGGGCAGTGGGCTCGAGGCGGCTTGGGGGTGGCCGGAGTCCGCAACAGCAAGGTGAACGACGTCGGGGACGAAGAGGTCGAGGGCGGCGTCGGTGGGGACGAGGCGGTCGAGTGAGTGGGGCTTCGGGGAGGAAGGCGAGGCGTCCAGCAAGCGACGGGCGGCGACGGGGAGGAAGTTCGATGACGGCGCAGCCCGACGTGGAGTCAGGGACACCTCCAACAATGGCGGTTGGCGTTGGGGCACCGGGTTCGGCCCGATCCAGACTGGATCGGGAGGGAAGAGGAGTGGGGAGTGAGGGGGAATCGTGCAGGGGAGTGGGTTTGGTCGTTAGGGTTTGGGTCAATGGGATGGCCTATAGGAAATATGCCCTAGAGGCAATAATAAATTAGTTATTATTATATATTTCATTGTTCATGATAATCATTTATTATCCATGCTAGAATTGTATCGATAGGAAACTTAGATACATGTGTGGATACATAGACAACACCATGTCCCTAGTAAGCCTCTAGTTGACTAGCTCGTTGATCAATAGATGGTTACGGTTTCCTAACCATGGACATTGGATGTCGTTGATAACGGGATCACATCATTAGGAGAATGATGTGATGGACAAGACCCAATCCTAAGCCTAGCACAAAGATCGTGTAGTTCGTTTGCTAAAGCTTTTCTAATGTCAAGTATCATTTCCTTAGGCCATGAGATTGTGCAACTCCCGGATACCGTAGGAGTGCTTTGGGTGTGCCAAACGTCACAACGTAACTGGGTGGCTATAAAGGTTCACTACAGGTATCTCTGAAAGTGTCTGTTGGGTTGGCACAAATCGAGACTGGGATTTGTCACTCCGTGTAACGGAGAGGTATCTCAGGGCCCACTCGGTAGGACATCATCATAATGTGCACAATGTGACCAAGGAGTTGATCACGGGATGATGTGTTACGGAATGAGTAAAGAGACTTGCCGGTAACGAGATTGAACATGGTATCGGATACCGACGATCGAATATCGGGCAAGTACAATACCGCTGGACAAAGGGAATTGTATACGGGATTGATTAAATCCTCGACATCGTGGTTCATCCGATGAGATCATCGTGGAACATGTGGGAGCCAACATGGGTATCCAGATCCCGATGTTGGTTATTGACCGGAGAGTTGTCTCGGCCATGTCTGCATGACTCCCGAGCCCGTAGGGTCTACACACTTAAGGTTCGATGACGCTAGGGTTATAGGGAAAGTATGTACGCGGTTACCGAATGTTGTTCGGAGTCTCGGATGAGATCCCGGACATCACGAGGAGTTCCGGAATGGTCCGGAGGTAAAGATTGATATATAGGAAGTATGGTTTTGGCCACCGGAATTGTTCCGGGCATCACCAGTAGTGTACCGGGACCACCGGAGGGGTCCGGGGGTCCACCAGGTGGGGCCACCAGCCCCGGAGGCTTACATGGGCCAATAGTGGGAAGGGATCAACCCCTAGGTGGGCTGGGGCGCCTGCCACCAAGGCCCAAGGCGTCCTCAAGGGGAGAGGGGGCAAACCCTAGGCACAGATGGGCCCTAAGGCCCACCCTAGGTGCGCCCCCCTCTCTCTCCCCCTTGGCCGCCTCCCAGATGGGATCTGGGGGCTGCCGCCACCCCTAGGGAGGGAACCCTAGGTGGGGGCGCAGCCCCTCCCCTCCCACTATATATACTTGAGCAAAGGGGCAGCCCAACACACGATTCAATCTCCCTGTTGGCGCAGCCCTACCCCTCTCCCTCCTCGTCTCTCGTAGTGCTTGGCGAAGCCCTGCTGGAGTCCCGCGCTCCTCCACCACCACTACGCCGTCGTGCTGCTGCTGGATGGAGTCTTCCCCAACCTCTCCTTCTCCCCTTGCTGGATCAAGGCATAGGAGACGTCACTGGGTTGTATGTGTGTTGAACACGGAGGTGCCGTCCGTTCGGCACTAGGATCATCGGTGATTTGGATCACGACAAGTACGACTCCATCAACCCCGTTCACTTGAACGCTTCCGCTTAGCGATCTACAAGGGTATGTAGATGCACTCTCCTCCCCTCGTTGCTAGATTACTCCATAGATTGATCTTGGTGATGCATAGAAAATTTTGATTTCTGCTATGTTCCCCAACAGTGGCATCATGAGCTAGGTCTATGCGTAGTTTCTATGCACGAGTAGAACACAAAGTAGTCGTGGGCGTCGATATTGTCAATTTACTTGCCATTACTAGTCTTATCTTGATTCGGCGGCATCGTGGGATGAAGCGGCCCGGACCGACCTTACACGTACTCTTACGTGAGACTGGTTCCATCGACTGACATGCACTAGTTGCATAAGGTGGCTAGCGGGTGTCTGTCTCTCCCACTTTAGTCGGATCGGATTCGATGAAAAGGGTCCTTATGAAGGGTAAATAGAAATTGGCATATCACGTTGTGGTTTTGGCGTAGGTAAGAGACGTTCTTGCGAGAAACCTATAGCAGCCACGTAAAAACTTGCAACAACAATGAGAGGACGTCTAACTTGTTTTTGCAGCATATGCCTTGTGATGTGATATGGCCAAAAGGATGTGATGAATGATATATGTGATGTATGAGATTGATCATGTTCTTGTAATAGGAATCATGACTTGCATGTCGATGAGTATGACAACCGGCAGGAGCCATAGGAGTTGTCTTACTTTATTTATGACCTGCGTGTCAACTTAAACGTCATGTAATTACTTTACTTTATTGCTAAAGCGTTAGCCATAGTAGTAGAAGTAATAGATGACGAGACAACTTCAAGAAGACACGATGATGGAGATCATGATGATGGAGATCATGGTGTCATGCCGGTGACAACGATGATCATGGAGCCCCGAAGATGGAGATCAAAAGGAGCAAAATGATATTGGCCATATCATGTCACTATTTGATTGCATGTGATGTTTATCATGTTTTACATCTTATTTGCTTAGAATGACGGTAGCTTAAATAAGATGATCCCTCACTAAAATTTCAAGAAAGGTGTTCCCCCTAACTGTGCACCGTTGCGAAGGTTCGTTGTTTCGAAGCACCACTTGATGATCGGGTGTGATAGATTCTAACGTTCGAATACAACGGGTGTAAGCCAAATTTACACAGCAAAAACACTTAGGTTGACTTGACGAGCCTAGCATGTACAGACATGGCCTCGGAACACGAAAGACCGAAAGGTCAAGCATGAGTCGTATAGAAGATACGATCAACATGAAGATGTTCACCGATGTTAACTAGTCCGTCTCACGTGATGATCGGACACGGCCTAGTTGACCCGGATCATGTTTCACTTAGATGACTAGAGGGATGTCTATCTAAGTGGGAGTTCATTAAATAATTTGATTAGATGAACTCAATTATCATGAACATAGTCTAAATTGTCTTTGCAAATATGTTGTAGATAAATAGCTCACATTGTAGCTCCCTGTTTCAATACGTTCCTAGAGAAAGATTAAGTTGAAAGATATTGTAAGAAATGATGCGGACTAGGTCCATAGTCCGAGGAGTGTCCTCACTGCTACACAGAAGGCTTACGTCTTTGATGCACCGCTCGATGTGCAAACCCCTACAACGTCGTCTGTGGATGTTGTGAACACCTGACAGACACATCCTGATGACTACTTGATAGTTTAGTGCACCATACTTTACGGCTTAGAATCGGGATTCCAATGACGTTTTGAACGCCATAAGACATATGGGATGTTCCAAGAGCTGAAATTGGGATTTCAGGCTCATGCCCGTGTTGAGAGGTGTGAGACCTCTGACAAGTTCTTTTGCCAACAAGATGGAGAAGAATAGCTCAGCTAGTGAGCATGTGCTCAGAATGTCTTGGTGCTACAATCACTTAAATCAAGTGGGCGTTAAACTTCCAGATAAGATAGTGATTGATAGAGTTCTCTAGCCACTATCACTAAGCTACTAGATCTTCATGGTGAATTATGACATGCAAGGGATGGAGTTGATCCCGGAGCTGTTCGCGGTGCTTAAGACCACAATAGGTAGAAATCAAGAAGGAGCATCAAGTGTTGATGGTTTAACAAGACCACTAGTTTCAACAAGGGCAAGGGCTAGAAGGGAAACTTCATGGATGGTAAACCAGTTGTCGCTCCAGTGAAGGAACCCAAGGTTGAACCCAAACCCGAGACTAAATGCTTCTATTGTAAGGGGAACGGTCACTGGTAGCGGAATTACCCCAAATGCATGGTAGATAAGAAGGCTAGAAACTTCAACAAAGTATATACGTGTTATTAATGTGTACCTCACTAGTACTCCTGGTAGCACCTGGGTATTGGATACCGGTTCAGTTACTATTATTGGTGACTTGAAGCAAAAGCTACGGACTAAACGGAGACTGGCTAAGGGCGAGGTGACGATGTGTGTTGGAAGTGTTTCCAAAGTTGATGAGATCACCATCGCATGCTCCATCTGCCTTCGGGATTAGTATTGAACCTAGATACATGTTATCAGGTGTCTACGTTGAGCATGAATATGATTAGATCATGTTCATTGCAATACGTTCATTCATTTAAGTCAGAGAATAATGGTTATTCTGTTTTACATGAATGATACCTTTCATGGTCATGCACCCTATGTGAATGGTTCATTGAATCTCGATCATGGTAATACACATGTTCACGCCAAAAGATGTAGAGTTAATAATGATAGTACCACTTTCTCGTGGCACTGCCGCTTAGGTCATATTGGCGTAAGATGCATGAAGAAACTCCATGTCGATGGATGTTTGGAGTCACTTGATTTTGAATCGCTTGACACATGCGAGCCATGCCTCATGGGCAGGATGACTAAGACCCCATTTTCAGGTACAATGAAATGGGCAAGTGACTTGTTGGAAATCATGCATGCTGATGCGTGTGATCCAATGAGAATTGAAGCGTGCGGTGGATATCGCTATTTTCTCATCTTCACTGACGATTTGGGTAGATATAGGTATATCTACCTAATGAAGCACAAGTCTGAAACATTTGAAAAGTTCAAGCGATTTCAGAGTGAAGTTAAGAATCATCATAACAAAGAAGATCATATTCCTATGATCTGGTCAAAAGGGGATTTTCTGAGTTATGAGTTTGGCAATCACTTAAGACATTGTGGAATTGTTTCACAGTTGAAGCCACCTGGAACACCACAAGGTAATGGTGTGTCCGGACGTTGTAATCTAACCCTATGAGATATGGTGCGATCTATGATGTCTCTTACCAATCTACCGTTTTCATTTTGAGGTTATGCTTTAGACATAGCTGCATTTACTTTAGATAGGACACCATCTAAGTCCGTTGAGACGACGTCGTAAGAATATGGTTTGCCAAGAAACCAAAGTTGTCGTTTCTTAATGTTTGTGGCTGCGATGCTTAAGGCTTCAGCCGGAGAAGCTCGAACCCAAAGCAGACAAACACATCTTCATAGGATACCCAAGGGTGACAGTTGGGTATACCTTCTATCTCAGATCCAAGGGCAAATTGTTTGTCACTAAGAACAGATCCTTCTCGAGAAGGAGTTTCTCTCGAAAGAATTGAGTGGGAGGAAGATAGAACTTGATGAGGTTGTCGAACCTTTACTTCAACCAGAGAGTGATGCAACACAGAAAGATGTTTTCTGTGGCGCCTACGTCTGTTGAATAGGAAGTTAATGATAGTGATCATGAAGCTTCGGATCAAGTTGCTATCGAACCTCGTAGGTCGACAAGGATATGTACTACTCCTAAGTGGTACGGTAATCCTGTCTTAGATATCATGTTGTTAGACAACAATGAACCTATGATCTATGGAGAAGTGATGGTGGGCCCGTATTCCGACAAATGGTTAGAATCCATGAAATCCGAGATATGATCCATATATCAGAACAAAGTATGGACTTTGGTTGACTTGCCCGATGATCGGCAAGCCATTGAGACAAATGGATCTTTAATAAGAAGACGGACGTAGGCGGTAATATTACCGTCTATGAAGCTCGACTTCTGGGAAAGAGTCTTTTCACAAGTTCAAGGAGTTGACTACGATGAGAATTTCTCACCCGTAGCGATGCTTAAGTCCATCGGAATCATGATAGCATTAGCTATATTTTTCGATTATGAAATCTTACAGATGGATGTCAGAACAAGTTTTCTAACCAGTTTTCGTAAGAAAAGTTGTATGTGATACAATAAAAGTTTTTGTCGATCCTAAGGATGCTAAAAGGTATGATGGCTCCAGCAATCCTTCTATGGACTAGAGCAAGCATCTCGGAATCAGAATATATGTTTTGATGGAGTGATCAAAGCTTTTAGGTTTATACAATGTTTGCTAGAAACTTGTATTTACAAGAAAGTCAGTGGGAGCAGTACAACATTTCTGATAAGTATATGTGGATGACATATTGTTGATCCGAAATAATGTAGAATTTCTGGAAAGCATAAATGGTTGTTTGAAGAGTCTTTTTCAAAGGAAGACCTGGATAAAGTTGCTTACATATTGGGCATCAAGATCTATAGAGATAGATCAAGACGCCTGATGGTACTTTCAAAGAACACACACCTTGACATGTTTTTGAAGGAGTTCAAAATAGATCAGTCAAAGAAGGGGTTCTTACCTGAGTTGTAAGGTGTGAAGTTGAGTAAGACTCAAAGCTTGACCACGACAGAAGAAAGAGAAAGGACGAAGGTCGTCCCCTATGCTTTTGTCATAGGCTCTATATGGTATGCCATGCTGAAGTACCGCACCTGATGTGTGCCTTGCCACATGTCTGGCAAGAGGGTACAAAGGTGATCTAGGAGTAGATCACCAGATAGCAGTCAAAATTATCCTTAGAGGAATAAGGAAATGTTTCTCGGTTATGGAGGTGATAAAGAGTTCGACGTAAAGAGTTATGTCGATGCAAGATTAACACCGATCCGGATAGCTCTGAGTAGAGATACCGGATACGTATAATGGAGCAACAATTTGGAATAGCTCCAAGTGGAACGTGGTAGCAGCATCTACGATATGACATAAAGTTTTGCGAAATACATAGGGATCTGAATATGGCAAGACCCGTTGACTACAACCTCTCTCACAAGCATAACATGATCAAACCCAGAACTCTTTGAGTGTTTATCACATAGTGATGTGAACTAGATCATTGAGTCTAGTAGACTCTTGGATGTTGGTCACATGGCGATGTGACCTGTGAGTGTTAATCACATGGCGATGTGAACTAGATTATTGACTCTAGTGCAAGTGGGAGACTGTTGGAAATATGCCCTAGAGGCAATAATAAATTAGTTATTATTATATATTTCATTGTTCATGATAATCGTTTATTATCCATGCTAGAATTGTATCGATAGGAAACTCAGATACATGTGTGGATACATAGACAACACCATGTCCCTAGTAAGCCTCTAGTTGACTAGCTCATTGATCAATAGATGGTTACGGTTTCCTAACCATGGACATTGGATGTCGTTGATAACGGGATCACATCATTAGGAGAATGATGTGATGGATAAGACCCAATCCTAAGCCTAGCACAAAGATCGTGTAGTTCGTTTGCTAAAGCTTTTCTAATGTCAAGTATCATTTCCTTAGACCATGAGATTGTACAACTCCCGGATACCGTAGGAGTGCTTTGGGTGTGCCAAACGTCACAACGTAACTGGGTGGCTATAAAGGTTCACTACAGGTATCTCCGAAAGTGTCTGTTGGGTTGGCACAAATTGAGACTGGGATTTGTCACTCCGTGTAACGGAGAGGTATCTCAGGGCCCACTCGGTAGGACATCATCATAATGTGCACAATGCGACCAAGGAGTTGATCACGGGATGATGTGTTACGGAACGAGTAAAGAGACTTGCCGGTAACGATATTGAACAAGGTATCGGATACCGACGATCGAATCCCGGGCAAGTACAATACCGCTGGACAAAGGGAATTGTATACGGGATTGATTGAATCCTTGACATCGTGGTTCATCCGATGAGATCATCATGGAACATGTGGGAGCCAACATGGGTATCCAGATCCCACTGTTGGTTATTGACTGGAGAGTTGTCTCGGCCATGTCTCCATGACTGCCGAGCCCGTAGGGTCTACACACTTAAGGTTCGATGACGCTAGGGTTATAGGGAAAGTATGTACGCGGTCACCGAATGTTGTTCGGAGTCTCGGGATGAGATCCCGGACATCACGAGGAGTTTCAGAATGGTCCGGAGGTAAAGATTGATATATAGGAAGTATGGTTTTGGCCACCGGAATTGTTCCGGGCATCACCGGTAGTGTACCGGGACCATCGGAGGGGTCCGGGGGTCCACCAGGTGGGGCCACCAGCCCCGGAGGCTTACATGGGCCAATAGTGGGAAGGGATCAGCCCCTAGGTGGGCTGGGGCGCCTCCCACCAAGGCCCAAGGCGTCCTCAAGGGGAGAGGGGGCAAACCCTAGGCGCAGATGGGACCTAAGGCCCACCCTAGGTGCGCCCCCTCTCTCTCCCCCTTGGCCACCTCCCAGATGGGATCTGGGGGCTGCCACCACCCCTAGGGACGGAACCCTAGGTGGGGGCGCAGCCCCTCCCCTCCCCCTATATATACTTGAGCAAAGGGGCAGCCCAACACACGATTCAATCTCCCTGTTGGCGCAGCCCTACCCCTCTCCCTCCTCGTCCCTCGTAGTGCTTGGCGAAGCCCTACTGGAGTCCCGCGCTCCTCCACCACCACCACGCCGTCGTGCTGCTGCTGGATGGAGTCTTCCCCAACCTCCCCTTCTCCCCTTGCTGGATCAAGGCGTAGGAGACGTCACCGGGCTGTACGTGTGTTGAACACGGAGGTGCCGTCCGTTCGGCACTAGGATCATCGGTGATTTGGATCATGACGAGTACGACTCCATCAACCCCGTTCACTTGAACGCTTCCGCTTAGCGATCTACAAGGGTATGTAGATGCACTCTCCTTCCCTCGTTGCTAGATTACTCCATAGATTGATCTTGGTGATGCGTAGAAAATTTTGATTTCTGCTATATTCCCCAACATGGCCTTGTAGGCCAGAGAGGGGGCGGTTGGGCCGTCCGGTTGGCTAGCTGAGCCGGATGGCCCAACGCGGGGGAGGGGCTTTTCTTTGTTTTAAATTTTTATAACTTTCCCTTTAACTTTTTTGTTTATTAAATTTAGTGGCTGCTTTGTATTTTCTTTTAGTAACAAATGAGTTTTGTTTTGAACAAAACTTGGCATATAACTCTAACACAATATAATGAAATGGAAACAAAAAGTATGGAGTGAAAAGGAGATGTCTAACCATTTATAGAAATTGAAACGGCCAATTTTAAATGCTGCTGGACCACTAAATAATTTTCAAGGGTACTTTGGGAATCCAAAATAGGTTGTTTCCAACATGACAAATATCCAGGGATTATTTGCCACACCTTGAACATTTTTAATTTGAAGTTTGACAAATTTGAAATTTGACTTTCGATTGGATTTTAATTTGAATGGTGATTTGGATCAAGTGAAGGTCAGCAACAGTAACATGATGACATGGCACCATTAACAGGGGATTATTGTAGCATGACACTGGGGGTGTTAGACACCTCATGCTTCAGATTTGTTACACAACGGTTACCATACGTCCATGCTACGGGACTTGCAAACTTCAACACAAGTATTTCTCAAATTCACAACTACTCAACTAGCATGACTCTAATATCACCATCTTCATATCTCAAAACAATCATAAAGAATCAAACTTCTTATAGTATTCAATGCACTTTATATGAAAGTTTTTATTATATCCCTCTTGGATGCCTATCATATTAGGACTAAATTCATAACCAAAGAAAATTACCATGCAGTTCTAAAGACTCTCAAAATAATATAAGTGAAGCATGAGAGTTCATCTATTTCTTTAAAATAAAACCACCGTCGTGCTCTAAAAATATATAAGTGAAGCACTAGAGCAAATGACAAACTACTCCAAAAGCTATAAGTGAAGATCAATGAGTAGTCGAATAATTATGTAACTATGTGAAGACTCTCTAACATTTAAGAATCTCAGATCTTGGTATTTTATTCAAACAGCAAGAAAAACAAAAGAAAATAAAATGACGCTCCAAGCAAAACACATATCATGTGGTGAATAAAAATATAGCTCCAAGTAAAGTTACCGATGAACGAAAACGAAAGAGGGGATACCATCCGGGGCATCCCCAAGCTTAGGCTCTTGGTTGTCCTTGAATATTACCTTGGGGTGCCTTGGGAATCCACAAGCTTAGGCTCTTGCCACTCCTTATTCCATAGTCCATCGAATCTTTACCCACAACTTGAAAACTTCACAACACAAAACTTAACAGAAAACTCGTAAGTTCCGTTAGTATAAGAAAATAAATCACCACTTAGGTACTGTTGTGAACTTATTCTAAATTCATATTGGTGTAATATCTACTGTGTTCCAACTTCTCTATGGTTCATACCCTCCGATACTACTCATAGATTCATCAAAATAAGCAAACAACACAATGAAACAGAATCTGTCAAGAATAGAACAGTTTGTAGTAATCTGGAGATTTTGAATACTTCTGTAACTCCAAAAATTCTAAAAAATAAGGACAACCAAGATAAAAAGTATATTGATCTACTGCAGTTGGAATTGGCATTTTATCTCTCTCTGGTAAAAAATGATAATTATTCTCGTGAGCGCATGCTTTCTGTTTTATCAGCAAGATCAAACAACAATCACCCAAGAAGATCCTAAAGGCTTTACTTGGCACAAACACTAATTGAAACATAAAAAGCCCAATCATAACAGAAGCTAGATGAACTATTTATTACTAAACAGGAACAAAAAGCAAATGACAAAAATAAAATTGGGTTGCCTCCCAACAAGCGCTATCGTTTAACGCCCCTAGTTAGGCATGATGATTTCAATGATGCTCACATAAAAGATAAGAATTGAAACATAAAGAGAGCATCATGAAAAATATGAATAGCACATTTAAGTCTAACCCACTTCCTATGTATAGGGATTTTGTGAGCAAACAATTTATGGGAACAAGAATCAACTAGCATAGGAAAGCAAAACAAGCACAACTTCAAGATTTTAAGCACATAGAGAGGAAACTTGATATTATTTCAATTCCTACAAGCATATATTCCTCCCTCATAATAATTTTCAGTAGAATCATGAATGAATTCAACAATATAACTATCACATAAAGCATTCTTTTCATGAGCCACAAGCATAGAATTTTTATTACTCTCCACATAAGCAAAATTCTTCTCATTCGGAATAGTGGGAGTATCATAAGAAACTCGAATACTATAAATTGTTTCCACATTAAAAGAGTAATGTTCGGGAAAAGGGTAATCATAATCATGACAAGTTTTGTAAATATAATCATCACTACTTTTTATAACATAAGTATCATCACAATAATCATCATAAGTAGCAACTTTGTTCTCATCATAATCAATTGAAACCTCTTCCAAGATAGTGGAATCATTACTAAATAAAGTCATGACCTCTCCAAATCCACTTTTATAATTATCACAATAAGATTCAACATCCTCCAAAATAGTGGAATCATTACTTCCTAAAGTTGACACTCTTCCAAACCCACTTTCATCAATATAATCGTCATAAATAGGAGGCATGCTATCATCGTAATAAATTTGCTCATCAAAACTTGGGAGGTTAAAAATATCATCTTCATAAAACATAGCATCCCCAAGCTTGGTACAAACATGAATTGAAATAGATAAATTCTCAAACATGTCATTCTCATCAAACATAGCATCCCCAAGCTTGGGCCTTTGCATATCATAAGCATAATCACTCTCATCATTAAAAGTATGGATAGCACCAATAGTATAGCAATTATCATCATCACAATGAGTAATAGGAGCAACATCATTTGGGAGGGATACCTTTTTACCTTTGCTTCTTCATCTTTTCTTTTTCTTCTTCACATTATGTATGGGTTTAATCCTCTTTTTGGAGCTCCTTATTAATGAGATTGGTTGAATAGAAGGCTCCTCCTCGTTACCTGATTCATCATAAGAAACAATAGGAGGATATTGGGAAGTCTCTTCCCTTTCATTAGTATTCTCTTCATCTTCTATTTGTTTTCTTGTCTTTATTTAATTGGCAATATAAGGATTTTTAATGCAATTCACCGCACAATACATATAAATTTCCTCTAGATCAAAATCAAGAACTTTATCAAGGACAAATTCTGCAAGATCCTTAGTTATATGTTTCATTTCTTCATAACCCACAAGCAAACTAAGTTTTTTATGATGTGCAAGGAAAATCAAGTCATCACAATTTTTGGACACGATTCGATCATGAAACAATTTGCATTGGAGATTTAAATGACCACGTTCATTGCAAAGTTCACAAGGATGGCTAAGAAAATTTAAATTTTTAGCACAAACATCTAGCCTTTCTTGCAACCATTTAGTTTCTAAATCTTATGCCTCTTGCAAAATCTATCTTCCCTATTTGGTGTGTACTTGCAAACTCTATGCACTCCACAAAATTTGACATGCTTATAAGAGACATTTTCATCATGACTAGTGCAATCATCACCAATACTATGGATATTCGAAGAGTTTGTACTAACAACATTGTAATCATGCTCATCATTCAAAGATTTAGTGCCAAACATTTTAATGCATTCTTCTTCTAGCACTTGGGCACAATTTTCCTTTCCATCATTTTCACAAAAGATATTAAAAAGATGAAGCATATGAGGCACCCTCAATTCCATTTTTTGTAGTTTCTTTTATAAACTAAACTAGTGATAAAACAAGAAACTAAAAGATTCGATTGCAAGATCTAAAGATATACCTTAAAGCACTCACCTCCCCGGCAACGGCGCCAGAAAAGAGCTTGATGTCTACTACACAACCTTCTTCTTGTAGACGTTGTTGGGCCTCCAAGTGCAGAGGTTTGTAGGACAGTAGAAAATTCCCCTCAAGTGGATGACCTAAGGTTTATCAATCCATGGGAGGCATAGGATGAAGATGGTCTCTCTCAAGCAACCCTGCAACCAAATAACAAAGAGTCTCTTGTGTCCCCAACACACCCAATACAATGGTAAATTGTATACGTGCACTAGTTCGGTGAAGAGATGTTGATACAAGTGCAATATGGATGGTAGATATAGGTTTTTGTAATCTGAAAATATAAAAACAGCAAGGTAACTAATGATAAAAGTGAGCAAAAACGGTATTGCAATGCTAGGAAACAAGGCCTAGGGTTCATACTTTCACTAGTGCAAGTTCTCTCAACAATAATAACATAATTTAATCATATAACTATCCCTCAACATGCAACAAAGAGTCACTCCAAAGTCACTAATAGCGGAGAACAAACGAAGAGATTATTGTAGGGTACGAAACCACCTCAAAGTTATCCTTTCTTATTGATCTATTCAAGAGTCTGTAGTAAAATAACACGAAGCTATTCTTTTCGTTCGATCTATCCTAGAGTTCGAACTAGAATAACACCTTAAGACGCAAATCAACCAAAACCCTAATGTCACCTAGATACTCCAATGTTACCTCAAGTATCCATGGGTATGATTATATGATATGCATCACACAATCTCAGATTCATCTATTCAACCAACAGAAAGACCTTCAAAGAGTGCCCCAAAGTTTCTACCAAAGAGTCAAGACAAAAATGTGTGCCAACCCCTATGCATAAGTTCACAAGGTCACGGAACTTGCAAGTTGATCACCAAAACATACATCAAGTGGATCACGTGAATATCCCATTGTCACCACAGATAAGCACATGCAAGACATACATCAAGTGTTCTCAAATCCTTAAAGACTCAATCCAATAAGATAACTTCAAAGGGAAAAATCAATCCATTACAAGAGAGTAGAGGGGGAGAAACATCATAAGATCCAACTATAATAGCAAAGCTCGCAGTACATCAAAATCGTGCCATATCAAGGACACGAGAGAGAGAGAGAGATCAAACACATAGCTACTGGTACATACCCTCAGTCCCGAGGGTGAACTACTCCCTCCTTGTCATGGAGAGCGCCGGGATGATGAAGATGGCCACCGGTGATGGATGCCCCCTCTAGCAGGGTGCGAGAACGGGTCTAGATTGGTTTTCAGTGGCTACGGAGGCTTGCGGCAGTGGAACTGCCGATCTAGGTTATCTTTTGGAGGTTTCTGTATTTATAGGAGTTTTTGGCGTAGGTGTCACATCAGGGGGGGTCTCCGAGTCATCCACGAGATAGGGGGACGCGCCCAAGGGGGTAGGGCGCGCCCCCACCCTCGTGGATGGCTCGAGACTCTTCTGGCCCAACTGTTTTACTCTGGGGCTTCTTTTGGTCCATAAAAGATCATCAAAAATTGGCATGTCAATTGGACTCCGTTTGGTATTCCTTTTCTGTAGAACTCAAAAACAAGGAAAAATAGAAATTGGCACTGGGCTCTAGGTGAATAGGTTAGTCCCAAAAATCATATAAAATAGCATATAAATGTATATAAAACATCCAAGATGGATAATATAATAGCATGGAACAATTGAAAATTATATATACATTGGAGACGTATCAATTGTTGGGGAACATAGCAGAAATTCAAAATTATCCTACGTGCCACTGTAGGATCTAGAAGTAGATGTGTCTAGAGGGGGGGTGATTAGACACTTAATGCTAAAGTTGCAATTTTTAAGCTTTTTAGGTTTAAGTGGAGTTTAGGCACAATTTCAACATACACAATACATATCAAGCAAGCATGCAAAGAGTATATGAGCAGCGGAATGTAAAGGGAAGGGTTTGGAGAATTCAAACGCAATTGGAGACACGAATGTTTTTCCCGTGGTTCGGATAGGTGGTGCTATCCTACATCCACGTTGATGGAGACTTCAACCCACGAAGGGTAACGGTTGCGCGAGTCCACGGAGGGCTCCACCCACGAAGGGTAATGGTTGCGCGAGTCCACGGAGGGCTCCACCCACAAAGGGTCCACGAAGAAGTAACCACCCACAAAGGGTCCACGAAGAAGCAACCTTGTCTATCCCACCATGGCCATCGCCCACGAAGGACTTGCCTCACTAGCGGTAGATCTTCATGAAGTAGGCGATCTCCTTGCCCTTACAAACTTCGTGGTTCAACTCCACAATCTTGTCGAAGGCTCCCAAGTAACACCTAGCCAATCTAGGAGACACCACTCTCCAAGAAGTAACAAATGGTGTGTAGGTAATGAACTCCTTGCTCTTGTGCTTCAAATGATAGTCTCCCCAACACTCAACTCTCTCTCATAGGATTTGGATTTGGTGGAAAGAAGTTTTGAGTGGAAAGCAACTTGGGAAGGCTAGAGATCAAGATTCATATGGTAGGAATGGAATATCTTGGTCTCAACACATGAGTAGGTGGTTCTCTCTCAGAACATATGAGTTGGAATTGTGTATGTGTTCTGATGGCTCTCTCCACGAGTGAAGAGGAGGTGGAGGGGTATATATAGCCTCCACACAAAATCCAACCATTACACACAGTTTTCCAATCTCGGTGGGACCGAATCAACAAACTTGGTCGGACCGAAAAGGTAAACCTACTGACCGTTAGAGATTTTGGGTGGGACTGACATGCAACTCGGTAGGACCGATATGGTTAGGGTTTGGGCATAACGTGATCTCGCTGAGACCGATTACACAAACTCGGTGAGACCGATTTTGGTAATTAGCTAACCAGAGAGTTGGTCAGGCAAACTCGGTGGGACCGATTTGCTCTTTCGGTGAGACCGAAAAGTTACAAAAAGAAAACACTGAATTTAGATTGCAATCTCGGTGGGACCGATTCGCTCTTTCGGTGAGACCGAAAAGTTACGAAAGGGAAACAGAGAGTTTGCAATCCCATCTCGGTGAGACCGAGATCCCTATCGGTAGAACCGATTTGTTAGGGTTTGGCAGTGGCTTATGACAAGTGAAACTCGGTGGCGCCGGATAGAAAGAATCGGTAGGACCGAGTTTGGCTTTGGGTTTAGGTCATATGTGGATATGGGAAAGTAGTTGAGGGTTTTGGAGCATATCACTAAGCACATGAAGCAAGAGGCTCATTAAGCAACACCTTATCCCTCCTTGATAGTATTGGCTTTTCGTAAAGACTCAATGTGATCTTGGATCACTAAAATATAAAATGAAGAGTCTTGAGCTTTTGAGCTTGAGCCAATCCTTTGTCATTAGCATCTTGAAGGAGTTCCCACAACCTTTAGTCCATGCCACTCCATTGTTGAACTTATCTGAAACATGCTAGATAGAAATGTTAGTCCAACAAGAGATATGTTGTCATCAATTATCAAAACCACCTAGGGAGCACTTGTGCTTTCAATCTCCCCCTTTTTGGTAATTGATGGCAACATACATCAAAGCTTTAGATAAAGATATAAAGAACACCAAGTAAAGCTTTGGACGGACATGTAACAAGCATAGGCTCGCCCTACATGTATGCACTCATGTAAATATGAAATATAGAGGCATGCGAGAGCATAACCATGACAGAGTAGGCAATGTGTTACATGTATCTTGGCCATATACATCAGAGCAAAAGATTATCAAGGAAAATACCTTCATGCTCATGAGTCCTTCTTGCAAACAGTATGTACATAAGCAAGAACTCCTCATACTCATGATTTTGATGCATATACTTACCTTGTGGTCTTGAGTTGGCTTAGGATGGAATGAACCTGCACAAACAAAGTTAGATAACACAGGTACATCCACTAGCCAGAGCAAACAAAAGAAACCACAAGAATACCAAGACTGGGATGACATGTAGAGAGTGAGTACAAGGTACCACATTGGATTCAACATGTCCCCAAGAATAAAGATATGCAATGAATTTTACTGATTTCTTTCCCTTAGGTGTCTTGCTCCCCCTGAATCTGACATGGGATATTGGGAGAAGATAGGGAACAGAAAATCAGAGCTGAAAGATATGAATAGAACTTAATTCAAATGAGTACATATGAACATGTCTTTCCCCCAAAAAGACATGTGGCATCTCTCCTCTTGAACATCAAGCATCTGGGATCCTTGAGTATTCTCTCCCCCTTAGTACTTTCTCCTTTGTAGGTGATAAGCTTTTGATGTGATCTCTCTCTCCCTGATGATAAGCTTTGATGTGATCTCTCTCTCCCCCTTTGACATCAATTTCCAAGAAGGTTTTTCCTGGAATCCGTCGAATAGGTTTGGTCCTTGAGATTCAGCACAAAGCAGTGAATAAAACTGTGATGCTTGTAGAGGACAAGATTCACTGAGTGGAGCTGGATCAGAAGAAATATAGAATATGTGGCAAACTGTTTTTCCTGTTGCGAAATCGGTGGCACCGAGTGGCATGTTCCGGTAGTACCGAAGGGATTCTGTTGGACCAAAAATGACAATTCGGTGAAACCGAGTTCATCACAGAGAAAAACACTTGTCACCTCAGCTCACTAGTCAAGTAAGATCTCACAAAGATTTGCAATGAATTAGCTGAAAGATTTGCAAGGAATTTGATGCAGAAATATGCAGAACAAAAATCAAAAAGAAAAAAGTGAAAGTTTCTAGATGAAGTTTTTTGTTTGAAAAAGAAAGAAACAAATATGCAAGGGACAAATGCAATAACTCAGAAAAGAACACAAGAGAACTTCATCTAGAATTGGGCGGTGACATAGTCACGTATGTTAGAGTATATTGACTTAGGAGTCAAGTGAGGACACTTGATCGTAGGTCATACTCATCGTTTAAGCTCAAAATGGGGTTACCATTTTTCGTTTAAGCATCTTGATGTATTCTCATCTTGTTAAGTTGCTTTGACTCATGTCTTGGAGTAAAGCTTCTCTAAGATGGAATAGCATACCTTGGGTGGTGGTGTGGTTCTTGCTCATGTAGTTGAACTTGTGTGGGTGCTCAAGGTTGATGTAGCTCATCAAGAGTTGGGAGCACCACTTGGAGCTTGAGTTCATCTACCTACATGGGTTAGTTCTTGCAAGGAAGAGCACTTGTGTATCCAAAAATGACAATCATGAAGCTCAACATAGAATTTGTCAAAGGATATGTTTGAATGGTTTTGTGCTTCCTTGTCTTCAACCACCATTGTGTAGAGTCTTGGTGATGTAGAGATTGCTCAAGATGTGAGTGAGTCGCAATCTCATGGAATTAGATTCAACCAAGCACCTACATGGGTTAGACAACATGCAAGGTGCAAATATATCCAAGACATAAGATAGTTATCATAAGAGATATATCATGGATTAGTCATAAGCTCATGTCTTGCATGTATCCAATGGAGTTTCTACTCCAAGTTCGAAGCATCAATGATGTTCAATTCTCCTCTCAACCTGCAAAACACTTTCTCATCAAGTGGTTTAGTAAATATATCTGCTAATTGCTTATCGGTGCGAACGTGCTTAAGATTAATGTCACCCTTAGCAACATGATCTCGAATGAAATGATGACGAACTTCAATATGCTTAGTTCGAGAATGTTGTACAGGATTATGACCAATTTTGATAGCACTTTCATTGTCACAAAGCAGTGGAACATGTTTCACATAAATCCCATAATCTTTAAGAGTTTGGGTCATCCAAAGTAATTGAGCACAACATGAACCAGCGGCAATGTATTCTGCTTCGGCGGTGGATAAGGATACCGAGTTTTGTTTCTTGGAAGACCAAGACATAAGAGATCTACCAAGAAATTGACAAGTACCCGAAGTGTACTTTCTATCAATCTTGTCTCCGGCATAATCCGAGTCGGAATAGCCAACAAGATCAAAAGAAGACCTCTTAGGATACCAAATGCCAAAATTTGGTGTATGGATTAAATATCTCACTATCCTTTTCACAGCCTTAAGATGACATTCTTTAGGAGCATCTTGATATCGTGCACACATGCACACACTTAGCATAATATCGAGACATGAAGCACATAGGTATAACAATGAACCAATCATAGAGCGATAAACCTTTTGATCAACCGGTTCACCATCTTTGGTTAAATCATTATGTCCACTAGTAGGCATGGGTGTAGACATACCTTTGCATTCTTGCATATTGAACTTCTTGAATAAGTCCTTGGTGTACTTTGTTTGAGAGACAAATGTACCTTCCTTAGTTTGCTTGATTTGCAAACCGAGAAAGAATTTGAGTTCACTCATCATAGACATCTCAAACTTCTCTGACATTAGCTTTCCAAACTTTTCACTAAAGAGAGGGTTAGTTGACCCAAATATGATATCATCGACATAAATTTGGCATACAAATAGTTCTCCATTAACCCTTTTAGTAAAAAGAGTAGAATCAATTCTGCCAATCTCAAAACCACATGTAGTAAGGAACTTGGTCAAGCAGTTATACCATGCTCTAGGAGCTTGTTTAAGACCATAAAGATCTTTGTGAAGTTTGTAAACATGATTTGGTTTCTTAGGATTGATAAAGCCGGGAGGTTGTTTGACATAAACTTCCTCCTCTATTTCACCATTTAGAAAAGCACTTTTAATGTCCATTTGGTACAAGGTGATATTATGGTGATTAGCATAGGCAATTAAGATGTGAATGGACTCAAGTCTAGCAACGGGAGCATACGTCTCACCATAGTCCATACCTTCGACTTGTGTGTAACCTTGGGCGACGAGACGTGCTTTGTTGTGAACCACTTGTCCATCTTCATCTTGCTTGTTGCAAAACACCCATTTGGTACCAATGATGTTGTGGTTGTTGTCGGGCTTCTCAACCAATGTCCAAACTTGGTTTCTCTCAAAGTTGTGTAGCTCTTCATGCATAGCGTTTATCCAATCCGGATCTTCCAATGCTTCTTCAACCTTTGATATGTTCAATGCTAGAGATGAACGAATAGTTTTCACAAAAGTTAGCTAAACGAGTTTTTGAGCGAGTGATTCTCCCGGTTTGTATATCATTGAGGATTTGCTCGACGGGATGATCTTTGGCAATTCTTGCTCGAACTCGTGAGAGCTTTTGCTTGGGTCTTCGTTGAACATATTCTTCATCTTGTTCTTCTTCTTGGCCTTCTTCATTGTTGACGTCGTCGTTCTCTTGTCGCGGTGGAGAAGGAGGTTGTTGATGTTCGTCTTGATGCATTTCCTTGTCTTCTTCATCTTGGTGTGTCCCACTCGTGGATGCTTCCATGTTGATTCTTGGTTCACCTTGTCGTGAAGTAGAAGCTTCCACTTGGATGGATGAAGTACTCTCCTTCACCTCCGTTGGACAAACTTTGCCAATGGACAAGTCTTGGATTGCTTCTGAAGGGTCTTTGTCTCCTACATCAATTGGCAATTGCTCTACTTGCGAGCCATTAGATTCATCAAACTTCACATCTACCGTCTCTTCAACCTTTCGGGTGAAATTGTTGTAGACACGGTAAGTGTGAGAGTGTGAGCCATAACCAAGTAGAAAACCTTCATGAGATTTAGGAGCAAACTTTGAATGATGATGCTTATCAAGAATGTAGCACTTTGAGCCAAGTACTCGAAAGTATCCAACTTGGGGTTTGTTACCGGTGAGAAGCTCGTATGCCGTCTTGCCGAGTATCTTGTGAAGATATAAGCTATTTGTTGCGTGACAAGCTGTCTCAACCGCTTCTGCCCAAAAGTGCTTCGGTGTCTTGTATTCATCAAGCATCGTTCTTGCCATTTCGATGAGCGTACGGTTCTTCCTTTCAACAACTCCATTTTGTTGAGGTGTGCACGTAGCCGAGAACTCGTGTGAAATCCCTTCTTCGTCAAGAAAGGTGTCCACATTTGCGTTCTTGAACTCCATTCCGTTGTCACTTCGAACCTTCTTGATCTTCACGTCAAACTGATTTTGGGCCTTCCTAGCGAAGTTTCTGAAGATCTTCTGGACCTGCGACTTGTCATTAAGAAAGAACACCCACGTAAATCTTGCAAAATCATCAACTATAACTAGACCAAAAGAATTTCCACCGAGACTCTTGTAGGCGTTGGGACCAAAAAGATCCATGTGAAGTAGCTCGAGTGGCCTCCTTGTGGTAATGATGTTCTTCATGGGATGTCTTCCTCCAACCTGTTTACCTGCTTGACAAGCACTGCAAAGTCTATCCTTATCAAATATGACATCGTTAACTCCAAGGATATGATTTCCTTTAATAAGCTTGTCAAGGTTTCTCATGCCAACGTGACCTAGTCGTCTATGCCACAACCAACCTTTTGAGGATTTAGCAACAAAGCAAGTTTTAGGTTGTGCCTTTTTAGAGAAATCGACAATGTAAAGATCACCTCTACGCATACCGGTAAAGACCATTTTATGATTATCTCGACGGAATACTTGGCAATCTACCTCAGTAAATAGGACATTCAAACCGAAATCAGCAAGTCTAGATACTGAAAGTAAGTTGTAGCCAAGAGATTCAACGAGCATGACATTTTGAATGGAACTATCATGTGAGATGGCCACCTTACCAAGGCCAACCACTTTACCCTTTGAATTATCACCAAAGGTGACATATTTTCAAGGGCCGTCATTTTCAGCAAGCTCACGAAACATCTCTTCATCTCCGGTCATATGATCAGTACATCCACTATCAAGAACCCATTCCTTTCCTCCTGATTCATATCCCCGAAGATTTGCCATAAGACCAAAATGTCTCATTGCATCATCAAGATCGAAGTCAATATCATCATCATCATCATAGTATCCATGTTCATCATGATCTTGTGACTCATCATTTCCTAGAGAGGGTAATTCATTAGATAAATGATCATCAAGGTGGTCACTTTTATGAATTCTTTTAGCTTCGAATATGATATCATTAATGATTCCAACATCTCCTTTAGCATGCTTAAGATTGATAAGTTCAAATAGACAATTACCAAAACTAGGATCACTAGAGTTCATCTTACTCAAGGCAATAGATTTATGGAGAATTTCATCCAAAGTTTTCAAGGAATGATCGGGAAATCGTTCCTCAAGAAATTTCCATATAGTATAGGCACAATTAAGATTAGGCAGACTAGCAATCAAATTTTTGGGCAATCCTCTAATGATGAGCTCAATAGTTCTAAGATTGCGAATCATGTCAATATCTTCATCAAGGGTAGGATGCAAAGGATCAATGTGAGGTGCACAAGGACTAGCAATATACTTGTTCAAATGATATTGATTGAAGATTACAAGCATCTCATTTTTCCACTCATGAAAATACTCTCCATCAAGAATAGGCACTCTATGTCTAAGACTCCCTAATATAGACACATCCATCTTCCTACAATGGTGATTAAACCAAGGCAATGGAGACCAAAGCTCTGATACAACTTGTAGGATCTAGAAGTAGATGTGTCTAGAGGGGGTGATTAGACACTTAATGCTAAAGTTGCAATTTTTAAGCTTTTTAGGTTTAAGTGGAGTTTAGGCACAATTTCAACATACACATTACATATCAAGCAAGCATGCAAAGACTATATGAGCAGCGGAATGTAAAGGGAAGGGTTTGGAGAATTCAAACGCAATTGGAGACACGGATGTTTTTCCCGTGGTCCGGATAGGTGGTGCTATCCTACATCCACGTTGATGGAGACTTCAACCCACGAAGGGTAACGGTTGCGCGAGTCCACGGAGGGCTCCACCCACGAAGGGTAATGGTTGCGCGAGTCCACAGAGGGCTCCACCCACAAAGGGTCCACGAAGAAGTAACCACCCACAAAGGGTCCACGAAGAAGCAACCTTGTCTATCCCACCATGGCCATCGCCCACGAAGGACTTGCCTCACTAGCGGTAGATCTTCACGAAGTAGGCGATCTCCTTGCCCTTACAAACTTCGTGGTTCAACTCCACAATCTTGTCGAAGGCTCCCAAGTAACACCTAGCCAATCTAGGAGACACCACTCTCCAAGAAGTAACAAATGGTGTGTAGGTAATGAACTCCTTGCTCTTGTGCTTCAAATGATAGTCTCCCCAACACTCAACTCTCTCTCATAGGATTTGGATTTGGTGGAAAGAAGTTTTGAGTGGAAAGCAACTTGGGAAGGCTAGAGATCAAGATTCATATGGTAGGAATGGAATATCTTGGTCTCAACACATGAGTAGGTGGTTCTCTCTCAGAACATATGAGTTGGAATTGTGTATGTGTTCTGATGGCTCTCTCCACGAGTGAAGAGGAGGTGGAGGGGTATATATAGCCTCCACACAAAATCCAACCGTTACACACAGTTTTCCAATCTCGGTGGGACCGAATCAACAAACTCGGTCGGACCGAAAAGGTAAACCTACTGATCGTTAGAGATTTTCGGTGGGACTGACATGTAACTTGGTAGGACCGATATGGTTAGGGTTTGGGCATAACGTAATCTCGGTGAGACCGATTACACAAACTCGGTGAGACCGATTTTGGTAATTACCTAACCAGAGAGTTGGTCAAGCAAACTCGGTGGGACTGATTTGCTCTTTCGGTGAGACCGAAAAGTTACAAAAAGAAAACATTGAATTTACATTGCAATCTCGGTGGGACCGATTCACTCTTTCGGTGAGACCGAAAAGTTACGAAAGGGAAACATAGAGTTTGCAATCCCATCTCGGTGAGACCGAGATCCCTATCGGTAGAACCGATTTGCTAGGGTTTGGCAGTGGCTTATGACAAGTGAAACTCGGTGGCGCCAGATAGAAAGAATCGGTAGGACCGAGTTTGGCTTTGGGTTTAGGTCATATGTGGATATGGGAAAGTAGTTGAGGGTTTTGGAGCATATCACTAAGCACATGAAGCAAGAGGCTCATTAAGCAACACCTCATCCCTCCTTGATAGTATTGGCTTTTCCTAAAGACTCAATGTGATCTTGGATCAGCAAAATATAAAATGAAGAGTCTTGAGCTTTTGAGCTTGAGCCAATCCTTTGTCATTAGCATCTTGAAGGAGTTCCCACAACCTTTAGTCCATGCCACTCCATTGTTGAACTTATTTGAAACATGCTAGATAGAAATGTTAGTCCAACAAGAGATATGTTATCATCAATTATCAAAACCACCTAGGGAGCACTTGTGCTTTCAGCCACCAAGATCTATCTATGGAGAAACCAGCAACGAGGGGAAGGAGAGTGCATCTACA
The DNA here is from genome assembly GCF_002162155.2 of Triticum dicoccoides. NCBI lineage: Eukaryota > Viridiplantae > Streptophyta > Magnoliopsida > Poales > Poaceae > Triticum > Triticum dicoccoides. The sequence continues at coordinate 83,192,836 of NC_041388.1, forward strand.
TACCCTTGTAGATCACTATGCGGAAGCGTTCAAGAGAACGGGGTTGAAGGAGTCGTACTCGTCGTGATCCAAATCACTGGAGATCCTAGTGCCGAACGGACGGCACCTCCACGTTCAACACACGTACAGCCCGGTGACGTCTCCCATGCCTTGATCCATCAAGGAGAGATGGAGAGGTTGAGGAAGACTCCATCCAGCAGCAGCACAACGGCGTGGTGGTGGTGGAGGAGCGTGGTACTCCAGCAGGGCTTCGCCAAGCACCGCAAGAGACGAGGAGGAGAGAGGTAGGGCTGCGCCAGGGAGAGATCAAATCGTGTGTCTTGGGCAGCCCAAAACCCCCACTATTTATAGGAGAAGGGGAGGAGGGTGCGCCCACTCTAGGGTTCCCACCCCTAGGGGGCGGCAGCCCTAGATGGGAAGGAGGGGGCGGCCAAGAGGGGGAGAGGGGGGCGCGCCCTAGGGTGGGCCTTAGGCCCATCTGCGCCTAGGGTTTCCGCTTTCTCCTCCTAGCTGTGCCTTAGGCCTTGTGGGAGGCGCACCAGCCCACTCAGGGGCTGGTCCCTTCCCACTCTTGGGCCATTCAAGCCTTCGGGGCTGGTGGCCCCACTTGGTGGACCCCCGGGACCCTCCCGGTGGTCCCGGTACGTTACCGATAAAACCCGAAACTTTTCCGGTGACCAAAACAGGACTTCCCATATATAAATCTTTACCTCCGGACCATTCCGGAACTCCTCGTGACGTCCAGGATCTCACCCGGGACTCCGAACAACATTTGGTAACCACATACAAACTTCCTTTATAACCCTAGCGTCATCGAACCTTAAGTGTGTAGACCCTACGGGTTCGGGAACCATGCAGACATGACCGAGACGTTCTCCAGTCAATAACAAACAGCGGGATCTGGATACCCATGTTGGTTCCCACATGTTCCACGATGATCTCATCGGTCGAACCATGATGTCGAGGATTCGATCAATCCCGTATTCAATTCCCTTTGTCTAGCGGTATTGTACTTGCCCGAGATTCGATCGTCGGTATCCCGATACCTCTTTCAATCTCGTTACCGGCAAGTCTCTTTACTTGTTCCGTAACACATCATCCCGTGATCAACTCCTTGATCACATTGTGCACATTATGATGATGTCCTACCGAGTGGGCCCAGAGATACCTCTCCGTTTACACGGAGTGACAAATCCCAGTCTCGATTCGTGCCAACCCAACAGACACTTTCGGAGATACCTGTAGTGTACCTTTATAGCCACCCAGTTACGTTGTGACGTTTGGCACACCCAAAGTATTCCTACGGTATCCGGGAGTTGCACAATCTCATGGTCGAAGGAAATGATACTTGACATTAGAAAAGCTTTAGCATACGAACTACACGATCTTTGTGCTAGGCTTAGAATTGGGTCTTGTCCATCACATCATTCTCCCAATGATGTGATCCCGTTATCAACGACATCCAATGTCCATGGTCAGGAAACCGTAACCATCTATTGATCAACGAGCTAGTCAACTAGAGGCTTACTAGGGACATGGTGTTGTCTATGTATCCACACATGTATCTGAGTTTCCTATCAATACAATTCTAGCATGGATAATAAACGATTATCATGAACAAGGAAATATAATAATAACTAATTTATTATTGCCTCTAGGGCATATTTCCAACAGTCTCCCACTTGCACTAGAGTCAATAATCTAGTTCACATCGTCATGTGATTAACACTCACAGGTCACATCGCCATGTGACCAACATCCAAAGAGTTTACTAGTGTCACTAAACTAGTTCACATCATCATGTGATTAAGACTCAATGAGTTCTGGGTTTGATCATGTTTTGCTTGTGAGAGAGGTTTTAGTCAATGGGCCTACAACATTCAGATCCGTATGTACTTCGCAAATCTCTAGGTCATATTATAAATGTTGCTTCCACGCTCCACTTGGAGCTATTCCAAATGGTTGCTCCACTATACATATCCGGTTTGCTACTCAGAGTCATTCAGATAGGTGTTAAAGCTTGCATCGATGTAACCCTTTACGCTGAACTCTTTATCACCTCCATAATCGAGAAACATGTCCTTATTACTCCAAGGACAATTTTTTGACCGCTATCTAGTGATCCACTCTTGGATCACCTTTATACCCTCTTGCCAGACATGTGGCAAGGCACACATCAGGTGCGGTACTTAGCATGGCATACCGTATAGAGCCTATGACAAAAGCATAGGGGACGACCTTCGTCCTTCCTCTTTCTTCTGCCGTGGTCGAGCTTTAAGTCTTAACTTCATACCTTACAACTCAGGCAAGAAATCCTTCTTTGGTTGATCCATCTTGAACACCTTCAAGATCATGTCAAGGTATGTGCTCATTTGAAAGTACCATTAAGCGTTTTTGATCTATCCTTATAGATCTTGATGCTTAATGTTCAAGTAGCTTAATCCAGGTTTTCCATTGAAAAACACCTTTCAAATGACCCTATATGCTTTCCAGAAATTCTACGTCATTTCTGATCCACAATATGTCAACAACATATACTCATCAGAAATTCTATAGTGCTCCCACTCACTTCTTTGGAAATACAAGTTTCTCATAAACTTTGTATACACCCAAAATCTTTGATCATCTCATCAAAGCATACATTCCAACTCCGAGATGCTTACTCCAGTCCTTAGAAGGATTGCTGGAGCTTTGCATACTTATTAGCATCTTTCAGGATTGACAAAACCTTCCGGTTGTATCACATACAACCTTTCCTCAAGAAAATCGTCGAGGAAACAATGTTTTGACATCCTATCTGCAAGATTCCATAAATAATGCAGTAATCACTAATATAAGTCCAACAGACTCTTAGCATCGCTACGAGTGAGAAAGTCTCATCATAGTCAACTCCTTGAACTTGTCGGAAAAAATCTTAACGACAAGTCGAGCTTTCTTAATGGTGATACTTACCATCATTGTCCGTCTTCCTTTTAAAATCCATCTGTACTCAACAACCTTACGACCATCGAGCCGTTCTGCCAAAGTCTACACTTTGTTTTCATACATGGATCCTCTCTCGGATTTTATGGCCTCGAGCCATTTATCGGAATCCGGGCCCACCATCGCTTCTCCATGGCTCGTAGGTTCATTGTTGTCTAGCAACATGACTTCCAAGACAGGATTACTTACCACTCTGAAGTAGTACACATCCTTGTCATCCCACGAGGTTTGTTAGTGACTTGATCTGAAGTTTCATGATCACTATCATAAGCTTACACTTCAATTGGTGTAGGTGCCACAGGAACGACTTCCTGTGCCCTGCCACACACTAGTTGAAGAGACGGTTCAATAACCTCATCAAGTCTCCACCATCCTCCCACTCAATTCTTTCGAGAGAAACTTTTCCTCGAGAAAGGACCCGATTCTAGAAACAATCCCTTATTGCTTTCGGATCTGAGACAGGAGGTATACCCAACTGTTTTGGGTGTCCTATGAAGATGCATTTATCCGCTTTGGGTTCAAGCTTATCAGCCTGAAACTTTTTCACATAAGCGTCGCAGCCCCAAACTTTTAAGAAATGACAGCTTAGGTTTCTCTAAACCATAGTTCATACGGTGTCATCTCATCGGAATTACGTGGTGCCCTATTTAAAGTGAATGCGGTTGTCTCTAATGCCTAACCCATGAACTATCGTGGTAATTCGATAAGAGACATCATGGTATGCATCATATCCAATAGGGTGCAGTTATGATGTTCGGACACACCATCACACTATGGTGTTCCAGGCTGTATTAGTTGTGAAACAATTTCCACAATGCCTTAATTCTGTGCCAAACTCATAATTCAGATATTCATCTCTATGATCATATCATCGATATTTTATCCTCTTGTCACGACAATCTTTCAACTTCACCCTGAAATTACTTGAAGCTTTCAATAATTCAGACTCGTGATTCATCAAGTAAATATACTCAACATCTACTCAAATCATCTGTGAAGTAAGAACATAACGATATCCACTACATGCCTCAGCACTCATTGGACTGCACACATCAAAATGTATTACTTCCAACAAGTTGCTTTCTAGTTCCATTTTACTGAAAACGAGGCTTTCAGTCATCTTGCCCATGTGGTATGATTTGCATGTCTCAAGTGATTCAAAATCAAGTGAGTCCAAACGGTCCATTTGCGTGGAGTTTCTTCATGCATATACACCAATAGACATGGTTCGCATGTCTCAAACTTTTCAAAAATGAGTGAGCCCAAAGATCCATCAACATGGAGCTTCTTCATGCATTTTATACCGATATGACTTACGTGGCAGTGCCACAAGTAGTGGTACTATCATTACTATCTTTTGGCATGAACATGTGTATCACTACGATCGAGATTCAATAAACCATTCATTTTAGGTGTAAGACCATTGAAGGTATTATTCAAATAAATAGAGTAACCATTATTCTCCTTAAATGAATAACCGTATTGCGATAGACATAATCCAATCATGTCTATGCTCAACGCAAACACCAATCTCAATGGTAGAGGGAGCGTACGATATTTGATCAACCTTGGAAATACTTCCAACACATATCGTCATCTCACCTTTAGCTAGTCTCCGTTTATTCCGTAGCTTTTATTTCGAGTTACTAACACTTAGCAACCGAACCGGTATCTAATACCCTGGTGCTACTAGGAGTACTAGTAAAGTACACATTAACACAATGTATATCCAATATACTTCTATCGACTTTGCCAGCCTTCTCATCTACCAAGTATCTAGGGTAATTTTGCTCCAGTGGTTGTTCCCTTTATTACAGAAGCACTTAGTCTCAGGATTGGGTTCAACTTTGGGTTTCTTCACTAGAACAACAACTGATTTGTTGTTCCATGAAGTATCCCTTTCTTGCCCTTGCCCTTCTTGAAACTAGTGGTTTCACCAACCATCAACAATTGATGCTCCTTCTTGATTTCTACAAACATCGCGAATATCTCAAGGATCATCATATATGTCCCTGATATATTATAGTTCATCACGAAGCTCTAGCAGCTTGGTGGTAATCACTTTGGAGAAACATCACTATCTCATCTGGAAGATCAACTCCCACTCGATTCAAATGATTGTTGTACTCAGACAATCTGAGCACAAGCTCAACAATTGAGCTTTTCTCCCTTAGTTTGTGGGCTAAGAAAATCGTCGGAGGTCTTATACCTCTTGACGTGGGCACGAGCCTGAAATCCCAATTTCAGCCCTCGAAACATCTCATATGTTTCGTGATGTTTCAAAAATGTTTTCGGTGCCTCAGTTCTAAACCGTTTAACTGAACTATCACGTAGTTATCAAAATGTGTATGTCAGATGTTCGCAACATCCACAGACGACGTTCGAGGTTCAGCACTCTGAGCGGTGCATTAAGGACATAAGCCTTCTATGAAGCAATGAGGACAATCCTCAGTTTACGGACCTAGTCCGCATAATTGCTACTACCAACTTTCAACTAAATTTTCTCTAGGAACATATCTAAACAGTGGAACTAAAGCGCGAGCTTCGACATAATTTGCGAAGACCTTTTGACTATGTTCAGGATAATTAAGTTCATCTTATGAACTCCCACTCAGATAGACATCCCTCTAGTCATCTAAGTGATTACATGATCCGAGTCAACTAGGCCGTGTCCGATCATCACGTGAGACGGACTAGTCATCATCGGTGAACATCTTCATGTTGATCGTATCTACCATACGACTCATGCTCGACCTTTCGGTCTCTTGTGTTCCGAGGCCATGTCTGTACATGCTAGGCTCGTCAAGTCAACCTAAGTGTTTCGCGTGTGTAAATCTGTCTTACACCCGTTGTATGTGAACATTAGAATCTATCACACCCGATCATCACGTGGTGCTTCGAAACAACGAACTGTCGCAACGGTGCACAATTAGGGGGAACACCTTCTTGAAATTATTATGACGGATCATCTTATTTACTACCGTCGTTCTAAGTAAACAAGATGCAAAAACATGATAAACATCACATGCAATCAAATAATAGTGACATGATATGGCCAATATCATATAGCTCCTTTGATCTCCATCTTGGGGCTCCATGATCATCTTGTCACCGGCATGACACCATGATCACCATCATCGTGTCTCCATGAAGTTGCTCGCCAACTATTACTTCTACTACTATGGCTACCGGTTAGCAATAAAGTAAAGTAATTACATGGCGTTGTTCAATGACACGCAGGTCATACAATTAATAAAGACAACTCCTATGGCTCCTGCCGGTTGTCATACTCATCGACATGCAAGTCGTGATTCCTATTACAAGAACATGATCAATCTCATACATCACATATCATTCATCACATTCTTCTTGGCCATATCACATCACATAGCATACCCTACAAAAACAAGTTAGACGTCCTCTAATTGTTGTTTGCATGTTTTACGTGGCTGCTATGGGTTTCTAGCAAGAACGTTTCTTACCTACGCAAAAACTACAACGTGATATGCCAATTTCTATTTACCCTTCATAAGGACCCTTTTCATCGAATCCGATCCGACTAAAGTGGGAGAGACACACACCCGCTAGCCACCTTATGCAACTAGTGCATGTCAGTCGGTGGAACCAGTCTCACGTAAGAGTACGTGTAAGGTCGGTCCGGGCCGCTTCATCCCACAATGCCGCCGAATCAAGATTGGACTAGTAATGGTAAGCTTATAGAATAAAATCAACGCCCACAACTACTTTGTGTTCTACTCGTGCATAGAATCTACACAATAGACCTAGCTCAGATGCCACTGTTGGGGAACGTAGCAGAAATTCAAAATTATCCTACGTGCCACCAAGATCTATCTATGGAGAAACCAGCAACGAGGGGAAGGAGAGTGCATCTACATACCCTTGTAGATTGCTATGCGGAAGCATTCAAGAGAACGGGGTTGAAGGAGTCGTACTCGTCGTGATCCAAATCACCGGAGATCCTAGTGCCGAATGGATGGCACCTCCGCGTTCAACACACGTACAGCCCGGTGATGTCTCCCATGCCTTGATCCACCAAGGAGAGAGGGAGAGGTTGAGGAAGACTCCATCCAGCAGCAGCACAATGGCGTGGTGGTGGTGGAGGAGCGTGGTACTCCAGCAGGGCTTTGCCAAGCACCGCAAGAGACGAGGAGGGGAGAGGTAGGGCTGCGCCAGGGAGAGATCAAATCGTGTGTCTTGGGCAGCCCAAAACCCCCACTATTTATAGGAGAAGGGGAGGACGGTGCGCCCCCTCTAGGGTTCCCACCCCTAGGGGGCAGCAGCCCTAGATGGGAAGGAGGGGGGCGGCCAAGAGGGGGAGAGGGGTGCGCGCCCTAGGGTGGGCCTTAGGCCCATTTGCACCTAGGGTTTCCCCTTTCTCCTCCTAGCTGCGCCTTGGGCCTTGTGGGAGGCGCACCAGCCCACTCAGGGGCTGGTCCCTTCCCACTCTTGGCCCATGCAAGCCTCCGGGGCTGGTGGCCCCACTTGGTGGACCCCTGGGACCCTCCCGGTGGTCCCGGTACGTTACCGATAAAACCCGAAACTTTTCCGGTGACCAAAACAGTGTTGGGGAACGTTGCAGAAAACAAAAATTTTCCTACGGTTTCACCAAGATCCATCTATGAGTTCATCTAGCAACGAGTGATCGGATGCATCTACATACCTTTGTAGATCGCGAGCGGAAGCGTTCAAAGAACGGGGATGAGGTAGTCGAACACGACGTGATCCAAATCACTGGAGATCCTAGCACCGAACGGACGGCACCTCCGCGTTCAACACACGTACGGTCAGCGTAATGTCTCCTTCTTCTTGATCCAGCAAGAGGGAAGGAGAGGTTGAGGAAGATGGCTCCAGCAGCAGCATGATGGCGTGGTGGTGATGGAGCTGCAGTACTCCGTCAGGGCTTCGCCAAGCGCTATGGAGGAGGAGGAGGTGTTGGAGAGGGAGAAGGAGGCAACCAAAGGCATGGATGAAAAAGCCCTCCTTCCCCCACTATATATAGGAGGGCCTAGGGGGGGTGCCGGCCCTAGGAGATCCAAT